>NC_092250.1:2557806-2707806 GCF_036320965.1 Panulirus ornatus | reverse complement strand
CATTTGACAATTCTAACGGTAAACACGACGTCATCTTAATCTAAGACTTGAAAGTAGGTTGAAATGAAACTAACATGGCCACATGTCTTTAAGAAAAAAAAAAATATATGGAAAATAAAATATGTGCCGTTCGGCAACTGTGCAAGCAAGTGGTGCCAAGTGTAGCCTCATTAAGTATTGCCAGTGCGGCGACCACACACTGCTAACTGCTGCTCCTGCTGCTTACTTTGCGTGTGGGATGGTCGCGATTATTTTTAAGGGCTAACACCACACTTTGAGGGATGGGTAGGGCTATTTCAGAGGCTACTGCCACACACACACACACACACACACACACTTGTAATATGGACGGGGCTATATTATAGTAAGGGTGAACCACACACTTTACACTTAAAAGTGTAAGTGGGACACGGGTCGTTATTTTGCTCTTATGGAGATAAATACGATTCATGTCTGCAGAGAGAGAGAGAGAGAGAGAGAGAGAGAGAGAGAGAGAGAGAGAGAGAGATTCTTTGGGATGAGGCAAGACCTGAGGGAGCACATTCCACAAGAAGGCACCTACTGGCCACAGGAGATACACTCGACAGCCACTGAAGTCCTGGAACACTTTAAAGCCATCACAACCCCCTCCTCACGCCATCAGGTCTTGTGTTATCTGTCCTTCCCATGTTGTACTGTCCTCCAGCAGATAACCTGGTCATAGACCATCAGGTCTTGTGTTATCTGTCCTTCCCATGTACTGTCCTCCAGCAGATAACCTGGTCATAGACCATCAGGTCTTGTGTTATCTGTCCTTCCCATGTACTGTCCTCCAGCAGGTAACCTGGTCATAGACCATCAGGTCTTGTGTTATCTGTCCTTCCCATGTACTGTCCTCCAGCAGATAACCTGGTCAAAGACCATCAGGTCTTGTGTTATCTGTCCTTCCCATGTTGTACTGTCCTCCAGCAATTAACCTGGTCATAGACCATCAGGTCTTGTGTTATCTGTCCTTCCCATGTTGTACTGTCCTCCAGCAGATAACCTGGTCATAGACCATCAGGTCTTGTGTTATCTGTCCTTCCCATGTGTACTGTCCTCCAGCAGATAACCTGGTCAAAGACCATCAGGTCTTGTGTTATTCATCCTCTCAATTATCCACATATTCTACACACTCACACCTCAAACTCGATCCCTCACACGACCCAGACCCTGTGAATCGTCAACACAGCCCAACGTGACCTCTAACAGCCCCCCCCCCCCCATAGTGAACTGTAGATGTAATTACAGGTCAGTATCGTAACGTGGTTGACGATCGTATCGCCCGGTACGACCGGTGTTGGTTTCGATCGCGCATGGCAATCGAGGTCGACCACGTCCGTAATAACAACAGTTTGAGTCTGTACGATGCGGGTACAAGGTCATGGTACGATACTTTATACATACGTCAGGTCGCGGGCTGAGGGCACACATCTACTTGAGGTGAGGTTTAGGCAGGGCTGCTGGCGGCCTGGTCTCTCGACCTGACCCGTAATGGGTCATCATCAGGTCAAAGGACAAGACCCATCGTTTATCCAAGGGTCGTTGCAACCGTCGTGTTCGAGGGGCGGGAGGGAGTTCTCACCGTCGTGTTCGAGGGTCGTATACCGTCGTGCTCAAGGGTCGTATACCGTCGTGTTCAAGGGTTGTATACCGTCGTGCTCAAGGGTCGTATACCGTCGTGCTCAAGGGTCGTATACCGTCGTGCTCAAGGGTCGTACCGTCGTGTTCAAGGGTCGTACCGTCGTGTTCAAAGGTCGTACCGTTGTGCTCCAGGGTCGTACCGTCGTGCTCCAGGGTCGTACCGTCGTGTTCAAGCGGTACAGTGTTACCAACACTATCGTCGTGTCACCAAGTGAGACAAGAGTCGGTCTTGCGAGGTTTGGTACAGCCTTGTCTGCACCCCACACCACCGCCCTCCTCCCACCAAACCCTCACGCACCTCCTCCCACCATACCCTCACGCACCTCCTCCCACCATACCCTCACGCACCTCCTCCCACCATACCCTCACGCTCTACCCTCACCCGTGCTACGGCGTGAGGAAGCTGTCTTGCATCGTGAGGCATCACCGTCTTCACTCAACCAGTCGCATCTCCCTGGTCGTCCGTCAACACACATCTAACCATCGCTCAAGCTACGACCAGCACCTGGGTCGTTCCCCGGGGGTCGCTCTGGGGGTCCACCAACTCAGGTGACGAGGAAGAAAGAAGAAGATGAAGAAGACGAGAGAGAGAGAGAGAGAGAGAGAGAGAGAGAGAGAGAGAGAGAGAGAGAGAGAGAGAGAGAGAGAGAGAGAGAGAGAGAACATCTCATTTTCTCTTGAAGATCAAATGTGGAAACCAATATTTCCTACCTTAAACCATTGTTAGACTTCGAAGATGATAACATCTGTTTCCCTTCAGATAAGCTGACAAGCAAGCGAGCGAACACACACACACACACAAAAAAAACACATCCCACAAATCTATTCTTCCTCCATTTCCCCCGTCAACACCTGTCATATGACCTCTGACCTTATGACATTCAAATAAAGGTCAAGGGAGAAAAGCCCTCTGGAATATGAAGGGCTTTTTCCCCCGATATTTCCTACACCTCCCTTTTACTGTAGTTAGTCCCTACATTCTCCCTTATACTTTTAGTTAGTCATACATAAATCCCCTTTTATTGGGGAGGGTTTGTCATACATACTCCCTTTTACTGTAGTTTGTTAAACATTCTCCCTTATACTGTAGTTAGTCATACATACTCCCTTATACTGTAGTTAGTCATACATACTCCCTTATACTGTAGTTAGTCATACATACTCCCTTATACTGTAGATAGTTATACATACTCCCTTATACTGTAGTTAGTCATACATACTCCCTTATACTGTAGTTAGTCATACATACTCCCTTATACTGTAGTTAGTCATACATACTCCCTTATACTGTAGTTAGTCATACATACTCCCTTATACTGTAGTTAGTCATACATACTCCCTTATACTGTAGTTAGTCATACATACTCCCTTATACTGTAGTTAGTCATACATACTCCCTTATACTGTAGTTAGTCATACATACTCCCTTATACTGTAGTTAGTCATACATACTCCCTTATACTGTAGTTAGTCATACATACTCCCTTATACTGTAGTTAGTCATACATACTCCCTTATACTGTAGTTAGTCATACATACTCCCTTATACTGTAGTTAGTCATACATACTCCCTTATACTGTAGTTAGTCATACATACTCCCTTATACTGTAGTTAGTCATACATACTCCCTTATACTGTAGTTAGTCATACATACTCCCTTATACTGTAGTTAGTCATACATACTCCCTTATACTGTAGTTAGTCATACATACTCCCTTATACTGTAGTTAGTCATACATACTCCCTTATACTGTAGTTAGTCATACATACTCCCTTATACTGTAGTTAGTCATACATACTCCCTTATACTGTAGTTAGTCATACATACTCCCTTATACTGTAGTTAGTCATACATACTCCCTTATACTGTAGTTAGTCATACATACTCCCTTATACTGTAGTTAGTCATACATACTCCCTTATACTGTAGTTAGTCATACATACTCCCTTATACTGTAGTTAGTCATACATACTCCCTTATACTGTAGTTAGTCATACATACTCCCTTATACTGTAGTTAGTCATACATACTCCCTTATACTGTAGTTAGTCATACATACTCCCTTATACTGTAGTTAGTCATACATACTCCCTTATACTGTAGTTAGTCATACATACTCCCTTATACTGTAGTTAGTCATACATACTCCCTTATACTGTAGTTAGTCATACATACTCCCTTATACTGTAGTTAGTCATACATACTCCCTTATACTGTAGTTAGTCATACATACTCCCTTATACTGTAGTTAGTCATACATACTCCCTTATACTGTAGTTAGTCATACATACTCCCTTATACTGTAGTTAGTCATACATACTCCCTTATACTGTAGTTAGTCATACATACTCCCTTATACTGTAGTTAGTCATACATACTCCCTTATACTGTAGTTAGTCATACATACTCCCTTATACTGTAGTTAGTCATACATACTCCCTTATACTGTAGTTAGTCATACATACTCCCTTATACTGTAGTTAGTCATACATACTCCCTTATACTGTAGTTAGTCATACATACTCCCTTATACTGTAGTTAGTCATACATACTCCCTTATACTGTAGTTAGTCATACATACTCCCTTATACTGTAGTTAGTCATACATACTCCCTTATACTGTAGTTAGTCATACATACTCCCTTATACTGTAGTTAGTCATACATACTCCCTTATACTGTAGTTAGTCATACATACTCCCTTATACTGTAGTTAGTCATACATACTCCCTTATACTGTAGTTAGTCATACATACTCCCTTATACTGTAGTTAGTCATACATACTCCCTTATACTGTAGTTAGTCATACATACTCCCTTATACTGTAGTTAGTCATACATACTCCCTTATACTGTAGTTAGTCATACATACTCCCTTATACTGTAGTTAGTCATACATACTCCCTTATACTGTAGTTAGTCATACATACTCCCTTATACTGTAGTTAGTCATACATACTCCCTTATACTGTAGTTAGTCATACATACTCCCTTATACTGTAGTTAGTCATACATACTCCCTTATACTGTAGTTAGTCATACATACTCCCTTATACTGTAGTTAGTCATACATACTCCCTTATACTGTAGTTAGTCATACATACTCCCTTATACTGTAGTTAGTCATACATACTCCCTTATACTGTAGTTAGTCATACATACTCCCTTATACTGTAGTTAGTCATACATACTCCCTTATACTGTAGTTAGTCATACATACTCCCTTATACTGTAGTTAGTCATACATACTCCCTTATACTGTAGTTAGTCATACATACTCCCTTATACTGTAGTTAGTCATACATACTCCCTTATACTGTAGTTAGTCATACATACTCCCTTATACTGTAGTTAGTCATACATACTCCCTTATACTGTAGTTAGTCATACATACTCCCTTATACTGTAGTTAGTCATACATACTCCCTTATACTGTAGTTAGTCATACATACTCCCTTATACTGTAGTTAGTCATACATACTCCCTTATACTGTAGTTAGTCATACATACTCCCTTATACTGTAGTTAGTCATACATACTCCCTTATACTGTAGTTAGTCATACATACTCCCTTATACTGTAGTTAGTCATACATACTCCCTTATACTGTAGTTAGTCATACATACTCCCTTATACTGTAGTTAGTCATACATACTCCCTTATACTGTAGTTAGTCATACATACTCCCTTATACTGTAGTTAGTCATACATACTCCCTTATACTGTAGTTAGTCATACATACTCCCTTATACTGTAGTTAGTCATACATACTCCCTTATACTGTAGTTAGTCATACATACTCCCTTATACTGTAGTTAGTCATACATACTCCCTTATACTGTAGTTAGTCATACATACTCCCTTATACTGTAGTTAGTCATACATACTCCCTTATACTGTAGTTAGTCATACATACTCCCTTATACTGTAGTTAGTCATACATACTCCCTTATACTGTAGTTAGTCATACATACTCCCTTATACTGTAGTTAGTCATACATACTCCCTTATACTGTAGTTAGTCATACATACTCCCTTATACTGTAGTTAGTCATACATACTCCCTTATACTGTAGTTAGTCATACATACTCCCTTATACTGTAGTTAGTCATACATACTCCCTTATACTGTAGTTAGTCATACATACTCCCTTATACTGTAGTTAGTCATACATACTCCCTTATACTGTAGTTAGTCATACATACTCCCTTATACTGTAGTTAGTCATACATACTCCCTTATACTGTAGTTAGTCATACATACTCCCTTATACTGTAGTTAGTCATACATACTCCCTTATACTGTAGTTAGTCATACATACTCCCTTATACTGTAGTTAGTCATACATACTCCCTTATACTGTAGTTAGTCATACATACTCCCTTATACTGTAGTTAGTCATACATACTCCCTTATACTGTAGTTAGTCATACATACTCCCTTATACTGTAGTTAGTCATACATACTCCCTTATACTGTAGTTAGTCATACATACTCCCTTATACTGTAGTTAGTCATACATACTCCCTTATACTGTAGTTAGTCATACATACTCCCTTATACTGTAGTTAGTCATACATACTCCCTTATACTGTAGTTAGTCATACATACTCCCTTATACTGTAGTTAGTCATACATACTCCCTTATACTGTAGTTAGTCATACATACTCCCTTATACTGTAGTTAGTCATATAAAAAATATTTTTTTTTTTTTTTTTTTTTTCATACTATTCGCCATTTCCCGCATTAGCGAGGTAGCGCTAAGAACAGAGGACTGGGCCTTTGAGGGAATATCCTCACCTGGCCCCCTTCTCTGTTCCTTCTTTTGGAAAAAAAAAAAAAAAAAACGAGAGGGGAGGATTTCCAGCCCCCCGCTCCCTTCCCTTTTAGTCGCCTTCTACGACACGCAGGGAATACGTGGGAAGTATTCTTTCTCCCCTATCCCCAGGGATAGGGGAGAAATATATAATATATAATATAATATATAATATTATATTATAATATAAAAATAACCCAAGCTAACAATTTTTATATAATATTTCTTTTCTACTCTCACCGTCCGCTGTTGTGAGTTGTATAATATCTTCCTGATATTCATATATTTTTCCATGTGATTCGTCTAAAAAAAAAAAATAAATAAATAAAAAAATGCATAAATAATATTTTTCATTTCTTTCATAATTTTTTTTCTAAATAAATACCAATTATTCACACACTGACACAGCTGAACTAACTTATCAAAGGAAAAAAAATCCCTTTAAAAACTTTACCTTACGTTTATGGACTTTATTACAACCAATTAGTAAGTATTACATTTACTGACGAGTATCATAAATGAGTTACGAGGGTGAAATTATAACTTAATAAACGAAATGTTGAGGGAAAATACTGAACAGTTTGCCTTCAAATGGCAACACTGATCAGCTGTTCGTAGGTGTATTTCTGAAATTTGCCAATTATGAATTATTGATATTAATAATTTGAGTACTATCACCTTGTTACGTTCATCTAATTCTCGTAAGTACTATCATGTATTATAGAGTTTGATTAATTATTTACGAAATATTCAAATACATTTCGAGTACATGTATTATACGATAAAATACAGTACTTGGCACGTTTCACACAGTAGACACGACTGCCATATAAGACAGGTTATCCTATTTCTAAAACAATGGTACATGTAGATAAATATAATCATAAAGAAGTATATTAACACATTCACTTAAAAGGAATGAAACAGAAGCCAGTGTTGTTACAGAAAACCTCTCAGCGTAACTTAGACAAAATAAATGTATGAGCATTTCGGTAACACTTGTCTCCTATATCAGGGTCTAACCATGGCACTACACATGTACTGTACGACCGCGCTCGCCCCCGATAATACCCCCACACCGTCGTACCCAAACTTTCACCGAAAATCGAACGTATATTACGAACAGATCGGCTGGCATCGGCGGAATCGGCCGCTCAAACTCGGAGTGACCTGCGTCGCAAAATCGGGCGGGAGTTACGCTGCGTCGGCCATAACGGGGTTGATCAGTATCATGGGGGTGCGGGGGGGGGGGGGGGAGGGAAGGTAGGGGGCCGGGGGAGGGAGGGGGGGTTCCACGCAAATTTGCGTTCATTAGCTTTAGGTGCGATCGAATGTGGAGAGAGAGAGAGAGAGAGAGAGAGAGAGAGAGAGAGAGAGAGAGAGAGAGAGAGAGAGAGAGAGAGAGAGAGAGAGAGAGAGAGAGAGCATCATTACACACACACACACAACAAACTTTCGCTTATAACGAACTAATTCAGAAGACAATCTTCTCGCTGTGGCCACACGCTGGGCTGGCCGCTAGTAACTAACCTAACCTAACCTAACCTAACCTAACCTAACCTAACCTAACCTAACCTAACCTAACCTAACCTAACCTAACCTAACCTAACCTAACCCCATCTCCATCTCTCCCCCCTCCCCTCCCCCCACCCCAACACACGTCACACAGTTGCCACATTCCATTAATACACCACAAACTACCCCTTCATACCCCTCCACCCCCCCTCCACCCCCGGAAAAATCACTCCCCCCTCCCCCCTAACCCCCACCAAATCGCTTTATCCTCCTTCCCAGTGGTAGCGCCTACCACTGGTGCTACTGAATAATAACGGGGTCTTCCTCCGTGCTCGACCATCCACGCACATTTCGCGACACATTGCGAGCGTCAAGGACATAAAACACACAACACTCATATAAAAAGTTACATGTATTAATTTTTTTTAAGATTAAATCACGTACGTGATGTGACCTTCATAATTACAGCGATTATCTGTGTGTGTGTGTGTGTGTGTGTGTGTGTGTGTGTGTGTGTGTGTGTGTGTGTGTGTGTGTGTGTGTGTGTGTGTGTGTGTGTGTGTGTGTGTGTGTGTATGTGTGTGTGTGTGTGTGTGTGTGTGTATGTATGTGTGTGTGTGTGTGTGTGTATGTATGTATGTGTGTGTGTGTGTGTGTGTGTGTGTGTGTGTGTATGTATGTGTGTGTGTGTGTGTGTGTGTGTGTGTGTGTGTATGTATGTATGTGTGTGTGTGTGTGTGTGAGTGTGTGTGTGTGTGTGTGTGTGTGTCAACAACCCGTCCATAACACACAACTCCACCCACTACAACAGTTGTCCCACATCTTCTTACTCTGAGAAACAAGTAATTAAAACTACCACTATGGATACTATGACCACTATGGATACTATGACCACTATGACCACTATGGATACTATGACCACTATGGATACTATGACCACTATGGATACTATGACCACTATGGATACTATGAGTAAACAACCTACACTACGGAAGATAATAAGTGATACAAATATAAGATAATAATAATAATAATAACAATAACAATAATAATAATAATAATAATAATAATAAAAACAAAATAATAATAATAATAATAATAACAATAATAATAATAATAATAATAATAATAATAATAATAATAATAAATAATTCCCTGAAGAACCATTTATAATAATTCACCTTACAACTCCTCAGTAGCATCAACAAAAACAACAACAACCAAGATAAACACAAAACAGAGACACAGGAACAAGAACACGAGACAGAGCAAGCACAGAGAGGGGAGGGTGAAGGAGGTCACGTGTCCAGTGGAGGACATGACGAGAGGGGAAAAAACCCAGACTCGCTTGTAAGAAATCATTTCCAGATGTTGAGCAGATGTTATAATACAGGAGGGGAGGGGCGGGGCTCTGGTTTACTGGGGTAGAAAACGTAGGCGGGGAAGGTGGGTTCTCAACACACACACACACACACACACCCTCGTTAACCCTAACTACCCTCACGCCGTAGATTATAACATAATCACAGAACTAGCAATTATACCATAACATGATGATACCAGTGCGATAGATAATGTCTGTCGTCACACAGATAGATAGACAAGACAGAAAGCTGGTGCACACAAGACAGACGTACACACGAGGTGTGCCACTGTAATGGCGGGTACAGCACTGTACTGCTTGGCGCGCGTACTAAGACCATCAGTACAGCGCGACGGGCGGGCTCAGGTCTGGATCGTTTAGACGCGGCGGCCCACACCCAACGCAGGTGTTCAACTTACCCTCCCTCGGGGCTGGTCGATAACTGGGAGCCTGCCTTTGACCCTGTGTGTGTGTGTGTGTGTGTGTGTGTGTGTGTAAGGGAGAGGGGGGAAGGTTGTACGGGTCATAACTTACAACAGTACAACCGTCCTCCCCCCCCCCCCACGTGTCAACACTTCTTGTAACGACCCGAGACTAGTCATCCCTGGCCAAATGGTCATTACAGTCATTGGTTATCTCAGATGAAGGTAATGATCAATTACCTCTTCGTTCATCTGTAGCCAATCTGTTTAATCCATGTTATGTCTCCATATATCATCATCATTTAATATAATTAACTTATTTCTTTATAATCAACCATCATACCTGATATCAGGGCACATATGAGCAACATGTAGGTTAACCACATAAATGTGGATAACCACATAAGTGTGGATAACGACATAACCTATCCTAACCACATAAGTGTGGATAACCACGTAAATGTAATAACCACATAACCTAACTTGTCCACATAAATGTGGATAACCACATAACCTATCTTGTCCACATAAATGTGGATAACCACATAAGTGTAGACAACCACATGAGCTTCTCTTACCACATAAGTGTGATAACCACATGACCTATCCTAACCACATAAGTGTGGATAACCAAAAGTACAAGTGTTCAGCAGAAACACTTGTCGTGTGGTAACGAGCGATTCATGCATGACCATTCTTGGCTGGGTCCCCCCCCCTCCCCCCCAACAACAACACCTGGGTGCCAACTCTTACAACCTAACCTCTGTTATAACATGACGCATCACTCACAAGGAAAACTGCCTACCATAAAACACAACTACAATATATATATATATATATATATATATATATATATATATATATATATATATATATATATATATATATATATATATACTCTTTCTTTCATACTTGATCGCCGTTTCCCACGTTAGCGCCAACAACGTGGAAAGGAAAAGTCCTCATTGGCTCCCACCCGTTTTCTGACGGTCGTGTGTAATACTCACACCACGACCACCCCACTTCCGTTTTCTTCCGAAATACAATACCAACGCTACGGATGTGAAGGATTAAAAAAAAAAAAACATTAAAACTGGGTATCACTTCACGATGCCTGGATGCGCAGAATGAGCGCTCATAATGTTGTAAATACAATAACAATTTTGAATATAAAAATCATGACGCGCAGTTATAATCGTCCGGTTAATATCGTCTCATCCACACTACGTTTTCTATATCCTCACACACGGGGCTATGACACGAGTAGAACAGTTCTCATCTTCTACTTGGTCATTACACGTGAACCAGTAGTTACCAGCGAGTGTAGTAGTAGTTAGTGATAACGTGATCACCCAACACTGTTATGGAAGCTTTCACGTCCCATATACAACCTTTCACAACCTTTCTCACTAACATGGCTTATATCCTCCCCTCGGTGCGTTTTCTATACAGTTTATATGCCTCAAGTTACAACCACAGGTTTACAACCCCGCCCCCCCCCCCCCCCCCGTGTCCTTTGGGATCGAGAGGAACTTGAGACTAATTGGCAACTTAACAACACATCAACAACACAGAATTTCCCCTAAGTTATAAAATTGTTTCCTACAATCTATCTCTATATCTATCTGAGCAGTTACTGTAGTTATTATAATACTACAACTCAAGTTATGCAAATCAATGGGTCTCATTGGGTGTGTATGTGGGGGGGGGGGGGGTTGTGTGTGACGCGCCAGCAAGACACGTAACGCAAGGAAGAAAATAACGATGTATTTCCAACGGCCAAAAATCGATCGTCTGTTTGGCCGCCCCGCCCCGCCCCGCCCCGCCCCGCTGTCTGCTTCCTCAACAACCACAACCTCTGGTCACAACTCCTCCAGCAGGTCGAGGTGGAGTTTCGGGTTGGGAGGGATCGGGCCTGCCGTGTGTGGGGGGGGGGGGGGGGGTGGAATGACACGGGAACACAAGAAACATAGAAAGCGTCCACGCTTGAAGGTCGAACCCCCCCCCCCACACCCCCCCACACCAGGCCCCGAGTTCGAGTAAGCGGGGTCTGCCCCCCCCACAACCCACCCAGGAACCTCCCTATAACAGATCTTGAACTCTAACAACACTCCACCTGTACCTTACCAGATACACGTAACAGCCAAATAAGAGGCAATTAAGCACAGAAATGACGTGAAGGACTTTGCAGCGGGTTGTTTCAGGAAGGGAGAGAGATGTACTACCACTGTAATGAGGGTCATGAGTTACCCTCCCCCCCCCCGGTCTAAGGGTGAGGTGCTAGAAACCTCAAGATAATATAATATATAACTTTTTTTTCTCGAATTTTCCCTTTACAATTCAAGTGTGATACAAACACATTTGGGGTTTTGTTTTTTTTTGGGCTGATTCTTTAACTAACATAAAACCTGTCTACCGTCGAGATTGGGTTACAAATTACTCCATTTCTGAACACAGAAAAAAGAAAAAATATGTATATAATAATGCAAGAAAATGTATCATACATACACTGACAATTCAACACACTACATATACATTTGACCAGACACACATGCTCGTAGTGGAAGGTTCGCGATGGTGTCAGTCTAAGATAACATTAACTATGTTTTACCAGCAGAGAGAGGGAGGCGCACTGTGCGTATTAAACCCGCGCTGGTAACCCTCCCCGTCTGTGCACACGCTCATGTGAAATTCAAATTATAATTTTTACATAAACATTTTGGAATTCTACACAGTATCTATGCATCCCTTAACCCACCTTCGTAAACACGGTGACTTCTTGCAATACTGTTACTGCAAAATGACCCATATTGATTTATTAAATATCATACTCCATGGTTGTTTAATTTGTTTAAGGATGGGGTTGTTAGGGAGATGAATGCAAGAGTTTTGGAGAGAGGGGCAAGTATGCAGTCTTTTGTGGATGAAAGGGCTTGGGACGTGAGTGGTTTATTATATGAACCTCAATGGTTTATCACACATATGAACCTCAGTGGTTTATCAAATATACAATGAACATTAGGGTTTTTGTATCAATATCAAAATGAACCTCTGGTTTATCAAATATCATAACAGCGGTTTATCAAATTTCCCAAATGGAACATTGGTGGCTTGATGAATACAAAATCGTCCTCAGTGGTTTAATCAAATACAAACAAAGCACTTTGATGGTTTATCACGTAGAGTAAAATTTCTGAACCCTTCTGGTTTAAAAGCATTATATTCCCCCTTACAAAACCATTCTGTGAAGTTATAATCTTTGGAACCCCACAACTTACGTTCATACATTGATATACATGGAACCCCACAACTTACGTTCATACATTCATACATGGAACCCCACAACTTACGTTCATACATTGATACATTTTCCTCGTTTATGACACACTATATTTCAGCCACAGTGCTTGAAACGGGAGTGTACGTACGTACGGCTTCAGGTGAACGTGTGTCGCCTTCAGCGCGTACTGAAAACGACAGTTCGGATCAGAATTATTCGAGAGAGAGAGAGAGAGAGAGAGAGAAGAGAGAGAGAGAGAGAGAAGAGAGAGAGAGAGAGAGAGAGATCAGGAACCAGCGGTAAACACAAAAGGTGTTCTTTTTTTTCTTTTTAAATAGGGTGGGGGAATGGGGGGGGGGGGGTTACAGGCGACGCATGTGGCTATAAAGTCCACATGGATGTAAGCCAACATAATGATGAGGTTGTGTGTGTGTGTGTGTGTGTGTGTGTGTGTGTGTGTGTGCCTGACACCAGACGTCTGCCCAAAGCTGATCATCACCTCACAAAGCCAGACTCAAACACGTGATCAATAACCCAGTTTTCCCATCTTCCTCCCCCCCCCCCTCCCCCATGATGAAATATATACCTCCCCCCCCCCCCTCGTGTGTGGTGTGGGTCCGTGTTGACCCCGTCCCTCACTCGAACCCCATCCTCCTCTTCTTCTGACCCTCCTCCCCCTCGCCCTCCTCATGTTTATTCCCGCTTGGATCGAGACGTTAGAATTCCAAAAGCTGGTCTTCAAGTTGTCGTACGCTCTCAGTGTGTGTGTGTGTGTGTGTGTGTGTGTGTGTGTGTGTGTGTGTTGTGGACGCCTTGCTACCGTCATCATACACTGGTCGCACGCATGATTCCCCCCCCCCCCACGCCCGACCGAGTTCATGACCCGTGGTAGGCCTCCCAGATGGTGTTCGTGACCACCACAGCTGGCTCACCTCCGTGCCATGACACCACGTGAGAAACCTTGCTGTTGCTGGGTCACGACAACAACAACACCAACAACACACACACACACACACACAGCACCACAACACGTCACAACTCTGGTGTACCACAACCCTGCCCCCCTCCCCCCCCTGCCCCCCTTCCTCGACTTCAAGTACAATAAATAACCAACTCAATTTCTCCTCCTTCGAATCCCTTAAGTCTCCCCCATCCACTGTGAATGTAAATATTTACACTTTCTGTAAACAATCGTAAAAGAAAACAATAACAAACACTTTTGAACACCCCCCCCCCCCGCCCGCCCTCCACACCGCATTAACACATAACTCAAGAATAACTTACTACTAACTTTGTGAGAGACATTCCAAAAATACCATACAAGCAGTACAACATAAAATACAACAGTAAATACAATAAAACCAAAACAGACTCACAGGATCCTTCACGCGTCGTAATATAACATCAGAGTAAACTTCAGGACTGTAGAAACAGCTAGTCATGAGAACTTCATCTCCACAACACACACACACACACACACACACACAGACATATCATTTATTTATTATACTTTGTCGCTGTCTCCCGCGTTAGCGAGGTAGCGCAAGGAAACAGACACAAGTTGTGAGCTTGGGACAGACGCTACAACCCCCTGGCAACAACCCCGGCCCCGGGTGTTGTAGCCTGGCCCTCCGCCAGGTTATATACGGACACACAACTGTTGGTGAAGCATTGTTATGTGCGCCGACACACGCGTGGTGGTGGGGAGGCGCCAACAGTTGAGATAACCAGTGTTGGAGACAGGTGTGGGGGGGGAGAGACTGAAGCCACCAGTGTTGGAGACAGTGTGGGGGGGACTGAAGCCTCCAGTGTTGGAGACGGTGTGGGGGGGAGAGACTGAAGCCACCAGTGTTGGAGACTTGATGGTGCTGCCCCCCCCTCCCGCCACCCCACCCGCGGGGGGGTGGTGGGGGGTGCCCCGTGAACGCGTCCGGCCTGGGCTGAGAGAGAGAGAGAGAGAGAGAGAGAGAGAGAGAGAGAGAGAGAGAGAGAGGACGCTACACAGCCTAGTCCTGGGAGGCCTGGGGGCGGCGGGGCGGGACGGGGCGGGGCCTGGGGGGGCCTGGCCACATCCATGAATGGGGGGTGTTGTTAGAACCGTCGTTAAGGGGGGAGGGGGTGGTGGATGGTTACCACCGCCCGCGACGCCCCTGCAGGCAGTACTCACCCGTAGGGCATCGCCACCATACAGGGACGCTCCTCCTACAGGCGCCGAGCCGTGTGCCAAAACCCACCACCTGTGGGTAAGTGTGACACCACCTTACTGGGGGGGTCATCATCATGTCACTGGGGGGACGAGCCAATCACAGGTCATACGCTTCTCAAAGGCGGCCATAGTGCGTATGTGTGTGTGTGTGTATGCGTATGCGTTCTCCTTGCGTACATATATTCTCTTCTCTAACAAGCGTAGTGGAGATATTCGTCTGTGTAATTCTCCCACGGAGAACACAACCAGTTTTCTCTCTCTCACCCACCCATTCACCCCGCCCCCCATTTTCTTCTTGGGCTATAAGTGTGGGTCTCTGGGTCAAAAGAGGAATGGGTACCATTTCTCGCTTGTAGCGAAATCTACCCTTCCCCCCCCTTCCCCAACCCATGGGGAATTAATTACCCCACGCGCATGTGCTGGACGTAACGAGTGTGATTGGCTGTTAAGACGCAAACTGGCTCTCAGACAAGACGTTCTCTATGTGCAACAAACATTTCAAAGTCAAACGTATATACGAAACTAAAACAGACGTAAACACGAGAAATGGGCAGGACTTTCTGTGGTGAAGGGCAACTGTGAAGACATTATAAGAATGAAATCATATAAGGCGAGATATATAACACATAATGTGTGATATATAACATATAAAGTGTGATATATAACATATAAGTTGTGATATATAATGTGTGATACATAACATATAAAGTGTAATATAACATATAAAGTGTGATATATAACATATAAGTTGTGATATATAACATAAAGTGTGATATATAACATATAAAGTGTGATATATAACATATAAGGTGTGATATATGTGTGATATATACACGAGAACACACAATTATGATGTGAGGCTTCGCTAACCATTCCTGGTATATTATTTTTTCCTGCATATCTTTAACTTTTAACATTCAAATTAAATGTTAAACTAAAACATACCAATAATATCAACCTTTCTCTTCTTCTTACTAACTACTACTATCATTATCACTACTACAACTACTACCACCACCACCACCACTACTACAACTACTACAACTACTACTACCACTACTACCACCACTACTACTACCACTACTACTACTACTACTACTACTACTACCACTACTACTACTACTACTACTACTACTACCACTACTACTACTACTACTACTACTACTACCACTACTACTACTATCATCAAAACGTATGTAAACAAATGCGGTACAATTTAGCGTATCGTGTGACCCATGTACGCAGGCCCCTGCGATGGTACACCACGTCAGAGAACGCAGTTCACAGGTTCGACTCCTGCGGTACGTCCCAGCTGGGTCATACCGCAGGATTCGAACCATCGCGTTCGAAACAAACGGTACGCGACACCCTCGTACGGTACACGGCAAGCAGAGCGGTACGGCAGGGGGAGGGAGGGAAGGAGCAACGCCGGTACATACGCACTGAAGCGAGCGATCCGCTGTTTGGAAACGCCTCACCACCAACGCGTCTCCTCCTCCACCTCACACAACGAACCTGGGTCGCCTGCCCGCCCCCGGAGATTCGAACCCCCTCCGCACATCCACCCAGACGCTATGGTGACCCTCGCGCCATCATCTGAGGCAGGTCTGGTCGTCTCACCAACCTTGGTAAACAACAGAGACTTCAGTCTGTTTCAGTGTGGAAGACAACAGAGACTTCAGTCTGTTTCAGTGTGGCGAGGTTGCCTTTTCTAAATTTATATTGCCTTTCTATTGCCTTTTCTAAATTTATATTGCCTTTATATTGCCCTTTCTAAATTTATATTACAGGCCACTGAAGGGAGGAATGGGTGAGAGGAAGGGGAGAGTAGAGGAAGGGGTGTGTGTGTGCAGCACACCAGCCCAGAAGAATAATTATAAACAAAGAAATTACGTTTGGATAAATGAATTTACGTTTGGGGTAAATAAGTTAGTTATCTAATAATGCCGCTAATTGGTGTGAAGTCATGATAAACAACTCTGGCTTCTCTGTCGGGTTGACGCACGGCCTATTTTGGCGCGCAACACACACACACACACAAATGTCGCGTTTAAATTTGGCTTGAGAGGTTGACCCCAGAGGTCAAGGGCGGTTAGAAAGTTAGAAATAGAAATTAATATCAGTAGTTATTACGCGCGTAGGAGCATGGTTTGGCCACCACAACTGCCACAAAATATGAAATTAAATAATTTTATATAATCAATATAATTTATGAACTCTAGATGAACCAGGACAGTAAAGGGGAAAGAAGAGAAGACATTTAGTGATATGGAGTGATAGAATTTGGTGGTTTAGAAGCAGATGACGAAATATAAACCATTAAATACATCAACGCTGAATATAGGATATTGCACCATATGTATATATGTTTCCTACTTGAATCACAAGTGAACTTATTATTCCTCCCCAGGATATGAGAACTACGATTTAGACGTGTCAATATCCACCCAAATATTACAATCTTGCTCTCAAGATCACGGTTGTAGAATCGTTATAACACATTTCACAACTACGAGTAACGTATATGGTAACCTCTGGCACTTCCTGCATGAGTTGCCACATGCCGCCATAACATTTATCTACTAAATGTATGTTAGTTTTCCCACCAACCAGGTGAGCACAGGTGACCCCACCCATTACATATATATATATATATATATATATATATATATATATATATATATATATATATATATATATATATATATATATATATGTTATCCCTGGGGATAGGGGAGAAAGAATACTTCCCACGTATTCCCTGCGTGTCGTAGAAGGCGACTAAAAGGGAAGGGAGCGGGGGGCTGGAAATCCTCCCCTCTCTCTTTTTTTTTTTTTTTTTCCCAAAAGAAGGAACAGAGAAGGGGGCCAGGTGAGGGTATTCCCTCAAAGGCCCAGTCCTCTGTTCTTAACGCTACCTCGCTATCGCGGGAAATGGCGAATAGTATGAAAAAAAAAAAAAAAAAAAATATATATATATATATATATATATATATATATATATATATATATATATGGCTGTAATATATTGTAGATTTCAAGGAACTAGATCATAGCAGGGTTAATCATTCACCACGTACTTGTTCTAATGATCTAACAAGGGTCGTTTATGGACTTACCATGGTTAAACTCACAGGTCTACCATAACTACCATTCACGCATCTCTACCATAACTTTAACTTGGAAATGACCATGGCTAACCATGACCTACCATGGGTATATTCCAAAACATCTACCTCAAAAGTTCTCAGAACTACGTGTGTGCTGATGGTTAATTAGGCCATGTCCTTAACAATGTTCATGTATCTACTAGCCATTGGGTAGTTTGGCCTCTTAAGCCTGTCCACTGCTGAGGTTAAGTCAAGCTGGCTCTCTCTCTCTCTCTCTCTCTCTCTCTCTCTCTCTCTCTCTCTCTCTCTCTCTACAGCACGCTTACCCTCACTCACTCACTCACTCTCACTCTGACACTCACCACACGACCCCTCACTGACCATAACCACCTCCTCCTCCTCCTCCTCCACCAGAGCTCCCACCTCCTGCCGTCCCTGCGAGCACCAGCCTCCTCCCTCCCTCGCAAAGGATGTCCATCCTAGCCCTGCTCCTCCTCCACTGGCTCGTCCTCCAAGGGCTGGCGGCGTTCACGACCCCGGTAGGAGGAGGAGCAGCAGCGGCGACGACCCGACGAGGTTCTCTAGACGCGAACCGAAGCATCTTGAAGATCGTGGAGGCCCTGCAGGAGCTGAGGCAAACGCTGAAGGAAGGAGAGGTGGATCCCGCCGCTCCCACGGACTCTGGTGAGTGGGTGTGTGTGTGTGTGGGTGAGTGGGTGGGAGAGAGAGAGAGAGAGAGAGAGAGAGAGAGAGAGAGAGAGAGAGAGAGAGAGAGAGAGAGAGCATCGACCCCCTGTTTATCCCACATTGTTGTTGACCTGAGGTTACACTGGTGACCTGAGACACGTCGTTGACCTGAGACATGTCTTTGACCTGGGGTCACACTGGTGACCTGAGACATGTTGACCTGAGGTCACACTGGTGACCTGAGACACGTCGTTGACCTGAGACATGTCTTTGACCTGGGGTCACACTGGTGACCTGAGACACGTCGTTGACCTGAGACATGTCTTTGACCTGGGGTCACACTGGTGACCTGAGACATGTCGTTGACCTGAGGTCACACTGGTGACCTGAGACACGTCGTCCTGCCCCTCAGAGCGTCCTAAGACCCCCCTCCCCCCCTGTCCTCAGATCCCGCGACGGAAGCAGCGGAGAGGACGAGGAACCTGACCCTGGCGCTGGAGGAGCTGGTCCAGGCTGTCCACACCAACACCCGGGCTCTGAGGGAGGCGCAGAAGCTGCACGAAGGTAAGGTGCTCTAGGGGCTTGGGGAGGGGAGGGATAGAGAGTCAGGTAAGCTGGTGTGGGGAGATGGGGAGGAAAGATCGGGGGGAGGGAAGGTTAGGTAACCAAAAATGGGAAGGTAGCTGGGGAGTTGGGAGGGCAAGTGGGGAGATGAGCATGAATGATGGAGGGATGGGGAGACGTAGGGGATGGCGGAGAAGGATGGAGAGGCGGAGGAAGGGGTTGGGGAGAGAGAATGAGAGAGAGAGAGAGAGAGAGAGAGAGAGAGAGAGAGAGAGAGAGAGAGAGAGAGAGAGAGAGAGAGAGAGAGAGAGAGAAGGGGGGGCAATGAACAAGGTTTCCAGGGTAGTACATGCTATACGTACTACAGTGTGCTATGTAGTACATGCTCTACGTACTACAGTGTGCTATGTAGCATTTCTCCTACAAGCTGTTGTGTCTGAGGGGATGTTGCCTAAGAGTTTCTTTTGTTTATTGTTCTTTCTCTGATAAATGAGGATAATGGGCTAATATTACTGTCCTCCAGCAGATAACCTGGTCATAGACCATCAGGTCTTGTGTTATCTGTCCTTCCCATGTTGTACTGTCCTCCAGCAGATAACCTGGTCATAGACCATCAGGTCTTGTGTTATCTGTCCTTCCCATGTTGTACTGTCCTCCAGCAGATAACCTGGTCATAGACCAAAAGGTCTTGTGTTATCAGTCCTCCCCACTTCGAAGCACCACCAAGGCCTTCCCTGACCTTCCTGCAGGCGTGAGGTGTGAGCTGCCCTTCTTCCCGGTGGGGTCTGAGTGCTTCTACGTGAACCCGTACCAGAGGGTCAGCTGGGGTGAGGCCCGTAAGTTCTGCCAGGGGCTCGGCGCGGAGCTGGCCCAACCCAGCGACGTGAACAAGCTACGCGCAACGCTCCTCCACAAGTTCCGTAAGTGCGAAGTGTTCCTGAGGACGCCTCGAAGCTACGCTACTTGACCCAGTATCTTTTTTCTCTCTCTCTCTTAAGTCTCTCAAGCCCTAGCGAAGGGCCGTGTTCCTCTGTAGTGTTCCGTCAAGTGTGAGGGATGTTACTCGGGGGTTGCCAAGGCACCGCTGCTCATACTGACTGCAGTCACACTTACCTACAAGCTCTAAGGACCTCTGCTTCCTTCCCCCCACACAAACGGTTGAGTAAGTATGACGGAGGAGATGTGAGTGAGTGAGTCAGGAGGAGGAGGAGGAGGAGGAGGATTCATTCAATAATGCTCGAGTCTTACGATCCATGACAGAGAGAAGAAGCTAACGTCACTTGGTACAGATACCAATGCGTCTCCTTCCAACACTCCAGCCATGGACGACTAATTCCTCCAGTAATACCTCGGGGTATCTGAGAGTGGTAAGGTTGACCAAATGTGCCCAAGAAAGTGTGTTTTCTGTACGTCAATGTGGAATAGCTACAGTGTGTTACATTCTTCCCGTCCCCCCTCTCTGTATTGTGTTCCCTTTCTGTTCACAATAATATCTTGTTCACCGATGTTGTCTCCACTCGCGTTTCCACCTTCAGTCCCTCCTCCACCACACCACTTATCTTCCTCTTATCTTCCTTTGCTTGTGACTTAACTCCACAATCTCACCGCCAAGTCTTCATATCTGGCACTACCGGACTTGTCCACTCATCTCTTTTCATATCTGCACCTCACCCCAGGCGCCATACCTGCTGTGTTCTCATATTCCTCATTCCATCACCTATTTCTCCCATCAGCCTCTCCTTTTTCCTCCTTAACTTCGCTATCATGTCCCCACGTACAGTGATGGGTGGGGAGGAGGAGCCTTCTGCTGTACTGTCCAGTCTCCATCTACAGTGGTGGGTAGGGGGGAGGAGCCTTCTCCTTGACCATCTCGCCTCCATCTACATAGCTGGATGGACGGGAACATTGTGCTTTCCTATCCTATCTCCATCTACTCAGATCACGACCTTACGACCCTCATACCATCATCCATCAGATATCTTCGTCAGATAACATGATGTCCTCTACTACCTAGCTTCCCCACCAGCTCACGGTTTCCACCCACCCACCAGCCACCATCCCTAGTCATCCACGCATCGTCTCACCCACAGCTGAGGATCGCTACCAGTTCTTCTGGCTGGGAGCCATGGAGGCCATGGGCAAGGAGGGCAACTGGTCCTGGCTCTCGCAAGTCGCCGTGCCCATCAGAGAGTGGTCAGAGGGCCAACCTGACGGAGGGAACGAGAACTGTGTCGTCCTAAGCAGGGATGAGTACCCAGCCCTGCACGATAGCCCCTGCTACACCCACACCATGTTCATCTGCCAGGCCCCGCCCGCTCCCATGTGAGTGAGGGTGTGTGTGAGTGAGGAGGGGTCCTTCCTCATAAAACCCAGCAAACAAAGACCAAACCCATGGTTCGTGCCCCACTGCTGAGGAGGGGAATCAAACACAAAACATTACGTGGTTCTAATTTAACCTCGCGTTCCACGTTTTCTTTACCGAGCGTCAGCTTGAATTCTACGTGTTATTCTCCTGTTATAAGGTAACGTAACACCGTGACTGAGGCTGGCACATCACGTTACTGAGTCAGGGTGTTCCTATGATAACTTCATCTCTTTTATTGTCACAATCTCCACAGATGCACTTCATGTGTCTCTCTGTTGTGTGTACGACGATAGCGTGCACACTGTAAGATTACACTGGTTTATCTTAATGTACTCCTCTCTCTCTTCCGAACACAACCAGGAAGAAAATGTATAATGTATTCTGAATGCAAGTGACCTTAATAAATGATCAGAAACGTCGTATATTATATAACTTACCTCAAAGTTGTACATAAGGGAAAGATTTCACTGGCTCTAACCCTCACATGTAAAGCATTTCTGAAGGTTTTGTTCTTTATATACGGATATTCTACAACCAAAATCCTTCTTATCTACCTCTATCCTACGTCTCTACTTCATGCTGTGTCTACCTCTTGATATATCTACTCCCAAACGCCCTTGAACTACAAAGATACTCTAATACAGAAAGTTAAGAGAGTGACAATTATACGTATCTAAGGCTTAATCCAGAGCTTGGGAATATATAATGAAGAATCATAATTACTCCTAGCATTACTCTCTTTACTCTCTTCCCCCTAGCATTACTCTCTTCCTCCTAGCATTACTCTCTTCCCCCTAGCATTACTCTCTTCCTCCTAGTATTACTCTCTTCCTCCTAGCATTACTCCCTTCCTCCTAGTATTACTCTCTTCCTCCTAGCATTACTCCCTTCCTCCTAGCATTACTCTCTTCCTCCTAGCATCATTACATAAACAATCATCTGTATCTTTCGTTAAGACAGTTCAACCCTTCACTTCCCCCTCGGGTCATGGCTGTTACATGTGGCTCGCAGGGAGACACTCGAAGTTCAGTCATCAATACAATACTCCCTGAGTGAGGACAGACGGAGGTAAACACTCACAGAGTGAGGACAGACGGAGGTAAACACTCACAGAGTGAGGACAGACAGAGGCAAACTCTCCCTGGTGAGGACATACGGAGTCAAACACTCCCTTGGTGAAGACAGACTGAGGCAAACACTCCCAGAGTGAGGACAGACTGGGGTAAACACTCCCTGTGTGAGGACAGACAGAGGTAAACACTCCCTGGTGAGGACAGACGGAGGTAAACACTCACAGAGTGAGGACAGACTCAGGCAAACACTCCCAGAGTGAGGACAGATGAAGGAGTTCACAGATATACGAATGATGCAAGGCGTGTGTAAGTGTGTGTGTGTGTGTGTGTGTGTGTGTGTGTGTGTGTGTGCAGGACATGACTCACCTGTGAATCATCACAAACAACATGTATCAACAAGGCCTCCGTTCACAACACACTGAAGACACTAGACACTTGACCGCCCCTCCCCCAACCCATGAGGTCCCTAACCAGTGGACGTGGCTGGCTTCTTGGGCGCTGCTGGGTCCCCGTGAGACAGGAAGGTAAGATACATCATGTATATATATACATATCTAAATATACATATAAATTTTACCATCCGGATATAAGAAAATAAGTGTATAGGGAAATCAGGTTTATTCCCAGCATCTAAACTACATCAGAAGTCATTTTTGTTCCTCTTTTTTTTTGTTTGTTGTTAGTCATGAAAACACAGCGAAGTATATACAAAATTCTTAATTTTACGAAAACAGTGACAGAATCCTCCACTACCGACGTACGGGCTCTTAACATCACTCTACCCACATCCCGTCTTCTCCTCCTTCCCTCAGCAAGCCCCGGCCGTTCCCGTCCCTGGCTCTGGTAACAACGTCTCTCTCTCTCTCTCTCTCTCTCTCTCTCTCTCTCTCTCTCTCTCTCTCTCTCTCTCTCTCTCTCCCAGGAAATCAAAGAACTAAGCTAAGCTCCCTCGCTCTGATTAGAGGCAACATCCCCCCCCCCACACACACCCCAATCCCCCCTTTTTTCTCCCATCAGCGTTTCGGAAATCCTCTTCAAAAACACCCGTTCTCCACCTTCCCACCCCCCACCATACTCGGCAGAGAGAGAGAGAGAGAGAGAGAGAGAGAGAGAGAGAGAGAGAGAGAGAGAGAGAGAGTCGTGGTCGTGGTCGTCAGCAGTTGAGGAGCCTCTGGCACAGGAAGGCCCTCCTCCTGCCGCAGGCGTAGTCGTCCAGGGACGGGGGGTGGTCGTCGTCGCTGGTCCTTCTCCTCCTGACGAGGGCCAGGCAGTCCTGCTCCTCCCCCTGCCGGCTGTAGTTGCTGGGCTGGCCCGCCCTCCACTCGCCCCGACCCACGGCCTCGCCCGTGAGCCACCTCCACTCGCCCTCCGCCTCCCCGTCGGAGCCCCCGATCCAGCAGCGTTGGTAGTCGCCGGCTGCGGACGGTACGACAAACTGACGCTCAGACGACCTGGCACGACCCGCTGTGTGTGTGGGGGGGGCGGCGCCCCTGGACGACTCAGTGGTCGTGGGTGGGGTGGGGTAGGAGCGCACGCAAGGGTGGCGTGGTGAGGGAGTGGCTAGCTAAGGGGAGGGAGGGACTCTAAACGAGCAGTGAGGGAGGAGGGAGAGAGAGAGAGGGAGAGAGCTATGAATCACCAATGAGGGAGAGGAGACAAGGGGTGAACTACCAATTAGAAAAGGTTGGATCTTTAAATACCAATCATGGCCATATTATCTTTGTAACTAACCAGTTTAGGATAGCGAGAGGACTGGACCCATTGGCTCGTGAGTGGCACAGCTTGTAACTAACAATTAAGGTCTGTACAATGATGTAAACTACCAATTAGGATCGGAGAGAAGAATGAACTACTTGTTAAGATAGCTAGGAACTACCCATCACCATCTGTACACATACACACATGTAAACACTACTAGTAAGGGAGAGACGTAGATGTATACTATCAGACTACGTGTATACTCTACATGTAAACTGGTAACACACTACACCTACACAAAAATAAAGTACCAGGTTTACTCCTATGACACGCACGGACCCACCACGCACAGGCCACCACGCACACGGACCCACCAAGTACAGGCCACCACACGCACGGACCCATCAAACACAGGCCACCACATACACGGACCCACCACGCACAGGCCACCACGCACACGGACCCATCAAGCACAGGCCACCACGCAGACAGGAGCGTCACCAGACATGGTGTATACTCACGCAGGGTCAGAAGGAAGTTGGCCAGACCCCTGATGTACCTCGGGCGGGCCAGCTGGGCGTCCATGTTCTCGCAGGCGGCCTTAGCGTCGTGCCAGCTAAGTTTGACCTCATGGCTCAGGTAGAAGCACTGACCCCCGTACGCGAAGAAGGGCTGGACGCACCCGCCCACTGGAGGGAGAGCAGGGAGGGTGAGCCAGGCGAGTGGAGGGAGGGAGGGGTTGGTGGAGTGATAGTGGGAGGGAGGGAATGGATGGCTATTTAACGTAAGGGAGAGATGATGTGATTATTATACGAAAGTGCACTTGGGAACTTATCGTGTTTCATTTTCCCCGTGGACTCATAGGAATATATATATATATATATATATATATATATATATATATATATATATATATATATATATATATATATATATATAGGGTACCTTTATCATCCATACTGCTCTAACACCTACAACATTCGTCCCTGTTACTACCACAACCACTGCTACATCCATAACTTATAACTACGTATACATATACGTTTGTTTGTATGCATGTATGTGCATGCATTACATGTATGCATTCCTGTGTATGTAGTCAGCCCTGATTTTGTATCTGCTACAACTACTATTAACTACCATCACTACAACTGTTGTAACTATTACTTAACTACCACGAATGTCTACTAACTGCTACTACTATTTTCATTCAACTTCTTCACTACCATCATACTCTAACTACTAATATAGTACCTACCACTAATACCTACTAACAACTACAACTACTAGCAATAATAATCACTACAACATCTGCATAGTAACCACTAGTACAACTACTTACGTATACTATCTATTGCCTTACTGCTGCCACCTACCTACATCTAACAACACCCACTACTACTACTACTACTACTACTACTACTACTACTACTACTACTACTACTACCACTACTACTACTACCACTACAACTAGCGATGTAGTACTTACAGTGACGGTGTGGGTGGTAGCCGAGCGTGTCCAGTAGCCGATCCCGTAACACCTGCAGGTTGGCCTTGTGACGCCCCAGCTCCCGTAACATGGCCTCCAGCACCGCCCCCGTCACACCTGGGGGGCACGGGAGACGTCAGGAGAGGGGGGGAGGGGGTCACGAACGAGGGGATGGGGGGAGGGGGTAGCGTCACGAACGAGGGGATGGGGGGAGGGAAGGTGGAGTAGGGACGCTGAACGCAGTTGGAAAGGAAAGAAAACGGGGCACTGAACGCGTAGGAAGTACTTTAAGAGGGAAAGTGACACGTGGTAAGTAGTCAGGACTGAACACGGACAGTAAAGACGGGAGGGGGGTGGGGGGGGGGGGCGCACACACAGAGACAGGAACATTAAACGGCGATCAGACAGAGGTGATGACGGTAATTCATACGGTGTAGAACAGAAGATGGGAGGCGGGAAGTTGGTGGTACATGTACAGCTGTTCCTGAACACCACACGTTAAAACGTACACAAAATAACGGCCCCCACGTACATGGACGTGAGTTTAAATAAACATTTAAATAAAAACGTTCACCAAAAATACCACAAAACGCTAGGAAATAACGCGTGACACGTTACTAGATCACACACACACACACACACACACACACATATACACAGACACACACACACACACACACACACATACACACACACACACACACACACATACTTCTCTCTCGGCCCAGATATGTACATGGCTCTACGACGCGAGATATGTCCAGGAGGTTCATCATTATCAAGTGGGGGTCAGGAGGGGGAATGTGTCCCCCCAACCCCTTCCTTAAGGCTCTGCTGGTGTCTAGGGAGAGAGAGAGAGAATACCACTGGGGAGAAAAAGAATGCCACTGGGGAGAAAGAGTAATGCCACACTTGGTAATTGCAAACATTACGTTCGTCCACTGGTGTGGGTGATGCACGACCCTCCCTGTCGTCCTCGCTCACCCACACCGACATGTGTGTGTGTGTGTGTGTGTGTGTGTGTGTGTGTGTGTGTGTGTGTGTGTGTAATGAAGAAGGGGGAGGGAAGGGAAGGGGTGAAACAAAGAAAATGAGTGAGAAAAGAAGGGAAAAAAGAAGAAGAGGGGAAGAGGAAGAGAAAAGGGGGAGAAAGTGAAAGACGAGAGAAGACAAAGGAGAAAGAGAGAGAGAGAGAGAGAGAGAGAGAGAGAGAGAGAGAGAGAGAGAGAGAGAGAGAGAGAGAGAGAGAGAGAGAGAGAGAGAGAGATGGTAACCGCCCATCCTGTTGTTGACGTCTTGGTTCAACGCATAATCGTCTTATAACCAAACCCATTTTCCTTTGTGTAGAAATTCCGAAGCGATTGTCACACTGTGGGCTATCATGCGCGCGCGCGCACACACACACACACCTGTGGGGCAGGGAGGAGCGCGCGTCTAAATCACTTCTTGTAGGGAACCACAGAACGTGTTCATCCAACATGAGTGTGGACAGGAAGGAGGCTGGCAACCGTAGGACACACGTACACACACCTACCTACTTACCTACACACACACACACCTACCTACCTACCTACATACACACACACACACCTACCTACCTACCTACACACATACACATCTACCTACCTACCTACACACATACACATCCATCTACCTACCTACACACATACACACCTACCTGCTTACCTACACACATACAAACCTACCTACCTACCTACACACACACCTACCTACCTACACACACACACACACATACCTACCTACCTACACACGTACACACCTACCTACTTATCTACACACACACACACCTACCTATTTACCTACACACACACACCTACCTACTTACCTATACACACACACACACACACACACCTACTTACCTACCTACACACACACACACACACACCTACGAGTCCAGTAGCCACTACGAAATTTCCCTGGACATCACCAATACGCAGGAACAACCAAGTGTTATGAAGTGGACGAGTGCACAACCACGACGGCACAAGTAATTAACCCTCCACTGCCCCGTTTTCTACAAGACGACCCATTTTCCCCTCCAGCCTACACTACACCCAGATCTGCAGTGTATGAGAACAGTAAACCACCATCAAGAGATTCAAGTCCCTTGCAAAAGAAAAAACATTATGACCGAACCACGTTGATCAATACGCGTGTCTACAGTGCCCCTGGATGGGCAAGGCGATGCGCTGCGCAGCCCCCGAGGATCAAGATAAGATTAGATAAGAACTGGCTTTAAAAAAAGAAAGAAAAAGAGGTCAAGGTTCATAGGAGGGTTCAACTGAGCCAAGGTTCATGGGTGCGACACCCAGTCGTGTGTGGGTCCTGGCGACCCACACACGCACGGGGTACGTATGATTATTAATTGATCCCGCTCTGCCCTTAGGGCCGCGGGTGATTAACGAGAGAGAGAGAGAGAGCATGGGAACCCAGAGCAGGCGTCCGGCCCACATAAATTCCTGTCTCCCTTTTGGCGCGCAACAAACTGGCCAACGCCCCCCCAGGGCTGCTGTCTCGTTCACCACGCTCCTCCCATCTGGGAGCCGAGACATTAAGGTCTCCCTCCATGACAACAGGCTGCAGGAAGGTGTGTGTGTGTGTGTGTGTGTGTGTGTGTGTGTGTGTGTAGCTAGACTAAGCAATACTGGGGAAGCCAACTGCGTCCCTTGATTACTGTGTGGCGGCCGTTGACAACTCGAGGGTGGGCCGTTTTGATAACTGTATCTTCTCCTACACGTCGAAGCATTTGGAAACTCTCTACCTTCTCATGTCTTTCCCAGTAACTATGACCTGGCATAGTACAAAAGAAAGGCTCTTCCCTTCCCTGTACATTTCGTGAATACTTTCCCTTTTCTCTTCTTCTTCTTCCCTTTCATTAACCTCTTTATATTCCAGTTAAGGCCCGGCCTTGATGTGGACTTTGGTCTGTGACTGGAGCCTCCAGCGTATGGGGAATAAAAAGTATGAAAATACTATGCATGCAGACAATTCTATGTATGCGTGGTCACCCATATGTACATATGGATAAATTCATAAGTTTTATATACATATATTTGTGACGATACATTTCGACTGGGTCCAAACAGTGAATGCATATATACCTTTTTCCCTGTTTGTATACATGGGTAAACTTATACGTAGGCTAATACACATCAACATATTGTAGTGTGAGTGTGTATATCCATGTATTCATACATCACTACAGCATTCCCATGGTCCTATCTCGCTTATAACATGCTTCTCCCGGTAAAATATAAACCCAGACACATATACATGCAACTAACATATTTTTCCTCTCTTTCTAAACTCTGCAGAAACTTTCTTGCAACATAATAATAACAGCATACTGGTGGCCTTTATCAACACAAGAGATCATTTACTCCAACATCACTTCGTGAAAAGAGAATATAGAGATTTATGAATCTACGAGATAAGAGAATGAACCCATGTTATCATACATCACATTGTCTTTAAGGATGATATTTGAACAGTACAGTCACGGTAGTTTGGGAATTACCCAGTGGGACATTTAGAGATAACAAGCGTTTAAAACGCCGGCAAGATAACACTGATAAGAGACGAGGCGTTCTAGAGGGAATGGCATTTGATAACAATGCGTATGGATCAAGAGGGACTCATGTTAAGCACTGTAGCACGATGGTATACGACCCTTGAACACGACGGTACGACCCTTGCGCACGACCATCATACCCAACCGTACCGTCGTGCTCAAGGGTCGTGCCGTCGTATTCAAGGGTCCTACCGTTGTGTTCAAGGGTCGTATACCGTCGTGTTCAAGGGTCGTACCGTCGTGCTCAAGGGTCGTACCGTCGTGTTCAAAGGTCGTACCGTCGTGTTCAAGGGTCGTACCGTAATCTAATGCCAAAAAGGACGCCCCTTATTCAATAAGATCCACGTCCTCACAATACGGCCTTTGGGCTGCAACACACACACACACAAACACAATCATTCCAGTCTGGTCGTTTACGGTGACCCCATTCAAGAGGTCACCTAACTCGAGGTCATCCGCTAGGCCCATCCTGCCGGAGGGGGGTCAACACCTGGCGATGATGACCCATCTTACCTCCAGAGGTCTGTCCTCTGAGCCGACGGCGCACCGCGGCCTCCTGCACGCCCAAGGACGACTCCAGCAGGAGGTAGAAGCCGCTCCTCCTGCTGCTGCTGCTGCTGCTGCTGCACTTCTTGGGGTCGTCTGCTTCGTCAGCGCCGCCTGCGGGAGGAGAAGCTACCCTCAGCATCAGTGGGGTCACGGGAGATGGACGAGGAGGAGGAGGAGGAGGAGGAGGAGGAGGAGGGAGGTTGGGTGGCATTGTAGCCTTGATTCACACCATTCATCACCGTCACCGTCACACCACGTCACCGATCCGTCACACCACGTCACCGATCCGTCAAGAAGTCTTTTATGTAATCGATGGTATAGGATTGAGAAGGGGAAGAGGGGGGGAGGTGACTGCCTGCGAATACCTAGTGTGTGTGTGTGTGTGTGTGTGTGTGTGTGTGGGAGGGGGGGGTGAAGGGCGCCCTGTGTCCAGGGAGGGAGTGTGGTGGTAACCGAGTGATGTGGTGTGACACGTCACATGTCGTCACACGTATTGTCCCGTTCCTGTGAACGTGATGGTGGAGTCGTCCGCACCACAAGGGACATTCACACTGTACAGTGTGGTGGCTCACTGTAAATATGTACTTATATATACACACACACACACATACACATACATAAACCTTCAACGTATAGGCATATGGAGTCTCGTGGGGTAATATCTATTCACAAGCTACAATTTGAATCTAATATCTAAGGTCCCTATCTATGTATGTCTAGCACATACAAGTCATTATCACCACTCAGGTGTTACAGAACCAAACACTTACAGACTCACAACACAAACTGATCCTTAAAAGTTTTCCATTAACTTACAACACTGTCGCCTGCTTTCAGTCAGGCCTCGAAGAAAAGTTTGGAAGAAATTCAATAGGGGGGAAAAATATTTCCTTTTTAACCTGTTGGCATATTTCTTCATCCTTTCGAGATGAATTGTACAAGAAAATAGGTCCCGATTACTTAGCTTGTAAATGTTATCATAAAAAAGAAATCTGTTGACCCTAAACGTTTTTCATGTGGCGTCAAAGATCGTAAGTCATACACACACAAGTCGTGACATTTCGTTCTCCTGGAACTCTAGAATAAAATCTTCACTTCTAATTTAGTGGTTTCGTAAATATAAACCAAGGCAAAATATCTAGAAAACAGAGTAATGTTGGGGAACTGGCGAACTTAAAAACAAACAAACAGGGACGGTAGGTGGCGAGTCTTAAAGAAAAAAGGACAAAGGAAAATGATCAAATTAACAAAAACAAAAAAACAAAAAATACAAAGTTTTTAAAGAGAAAAAATACGGATATGCAAATACCGTGGTTAAATACCGCGTTTATTTTGAATCTGTTCAGCAAAATCTGTAATGTGGGAGGGAAGTCTTGAGGAAAACAGAAAGGAAAATGACAAGCGGACGATGATGGTGGTGGTGAGGGAAACATCTATAGAAAACGTGTTGTCTGAACACTAGATTATACACTAAATACGGAGGGGACTCACAGAGTGGGGACTCATGATAAGTCGTACATGATAAAGGTAATTAATTTATTTACCTGTCGGTCTACGGCGGTGGAGCGCGCGTTGCAGTTTCTGGTTAATGTGGTTGATCTGGTCGAGGTTGGAGGCCAGGAGTCGGGCCTGGAACTGGTCGTCTTCAACCATGGTGGTCGTCCAGTTGGCGACGGCCAGGGGCTTCGAGTCGACCAGCAGCAGCAGGAGGCTTGGGAGGAGAAGCGGGTTCTGCAGGAGGAGAGCGCCCCCACCCAGGTCTGCCGAGTGCGAGGGGTGATTCTGGACGAAGGGGCTCTGGGCGAAGAGGTTCCGGAGCAGGTCGAGTTGTGTGGCGGGGTCCTGCTGCGTGTAGGGGTAGTGAGCATACACGTCCTGCACGTGGGCTGGCGGAGGAGGAGGAGGAGGAGGAGCCTCCATGACACCTGGTACGTCTTCCTCCTTATTAAACTGTCATCTCACTCCTTCTCCAGGAGGATCTGTAGGACGCCAAGTGGCTCCCAAGTTTGGTGGCGTCCACAAGCAACCTAAAAAGGCCGCTTTGTGCCCCTAAAGAACTGACACAACACTAGAAGGTCTGGGCCACTTGCAGATGGCCGGCAAACACTGCTGACGCTGCAGTCAACTTGTAGAAACCCCTCAAGAAACTGTAGGTCTCGGGTCGCCCTCTTGGCAATGTACACCAAAACCTCGGAACGACTTGTACTGTACCTCAGAAAGCTACACGAATGTGTCGAAGGCTTGTAGTACCTGCAAGAAGCTCCGGGAAGCTTGTAAAAAGGACAGGGTGACCACCTGTAGCGGCTCTGGGAAAAAGCTTCGAAGAGGCAGAGTCGAACCCAACCGTTTAAAACCTCGTCTGCCTTGACGTGAAGACCGGCGCTGCATGTAGAAAGCCCTAGCTAACTCCTACAAGGTCTGGCTAAGTGTAGGAGCCTCTGGTAGCTTGTAGAAGGACTTGACTGCCTGTGGAGGACCTCGACGACCCTTGGAAGGTCTGGGCCAACTGTAAGAGCCCTCTGACAGCTTGTAGAAGAGCCTGACCACCTGTCAAACCCCTTGGGCGACGCTGAGAAGGCCCCAGTGTGGGGGCCTCCTGTACCTTGAAGAACGACTCGACTGTCAACTGTATTAAGGTCCAGCCGAGGTCTGTGCGGCCTCAGGGTCGCTGGGGGACGGAGTGGAGGACGTGTCCAGCCTCCACAGGACCTGCAGAGTAGGGAGGGTCAGTCACAGTGGCAGGGAAGGGAGGAAGGGGGTGCCGGCGGAGGGTTAGTGGCGTGTCCTGTACTGTGGTGGTGGGGAAGGGACACTGGCCAGGCTACAGTAAGGGGTCGCAACCAACCCACACCCCTCACTCACTCGGTACAACCAGGGGCGAGGAGGGGGTCTTACACACACACACACACACACACACACACGCACACACACACACGTGTACACAAATCTTGCTTCATGACACAAAGTTCCCAGCACCCCCTCCCCCCTCCTTCACCCCTCCCCCTTTTTATATACACAGTACACATGACCCACACCCCCCCTCTCCCCCCTCAATCAACCCACTGTTTAAAAGGCCAATCAGTACGCTTGCTGTGGGGGGGGGGAGGGGGGAAACGGAGGAGAATGGGGGGTGGGGTGTCCAAGGCTAGGGTACAACATCATGACCGAGTGTAGGGGGTGGAGGGGTACAGAATACGACTACAGGATATTACAGCACCATGCTAGATACAGACAACCCCCCCCCCCCCCCTACCACGTCATCAACGTATGTACTTACAGAAGAATCACCAGCCAGGTGTACATGTGTACGTGTGTGTGTGTGTGTGTGTGTGTGTGTGCGCGCAAACAGGGAGGAACAAAGACGAGAAACAGAGAGAGAGAGAGAGAGAGAGAGAGAGAGAGAGAGAGAGAGAGAGAGAGAGAGCAGACAACGCTGTGTTATTGGGGGTGTAGGGGGGGAGGGGGATGATAAATAGCTGGAATGGAAAGAAGATGGGAAGACAGAGACGAGCAGAAGTGGAAAGGAGAAGGAGGAGGAGGAAGAGGAGGAGGAAGAAAAGGAGAAGGAGGAGGAGGAAAAGGAGGAGGAGGAGGAGGAAAAGAAGGAGGAAAAGAAGGAGGAGGAGGAAATGGAGGAGGAAGGGGAGGAGGCGTTGCGTCGGGGAGTGGGGGAGGGGGGGGGGGGGTGGCAGGAAGGGCAAGAGCCAGCCGCTGGCAGTCATGTAGTACCATGACACAACACAACACAAGTTCCCAAGTGCACTTTCGTGTCATAATCACATCATCATCAGGGGAGACACAAGGGAAAAATATTACAGTCAGTTGATATACAACGAAGAGACGTAGCTAGGAATAGACTTGATCACGCGCTCAATTGTGATCCTTTCTAATATGTATGTATGTATGTATGTATATATGTATGTATGTATGTATGTATGTATGTATATATGTATGTATGTATGTATACGGGACAGTAACAGAGCACCGCTCTCTCTCTCTCTCTCTCTCTTATCCAAGCGATATCGGAAGTTATCACAAACAGGAATTAGCGTGGTGCAAACAGATAAACAAACATATGAAGGAGACATAGATGGAAGGTGTATATCATATAAATAAGACGAATCTCAAGCCAATTATATCTTTAAGAGAATCTCTATGGTCTCTTAATAACTGATCCTTTAGTTATCATTTAATTATCTGAGAGTAAGCGAAGACTGCAAGTTATGTTGCTCCAATAATCCATGAATAATACGGTAAATACTACGGTAAATCACTGTTTAATTAGTCAAAACTCTAATTGGAGATAAGATTACCTACTCAGCCTCTTCTAACCACGAACAAGTGACTGTGGTTTCTGCAGGAATGAATCTTGTCTTGATCAACCATTTCTTCAATGATCTATACACGTACATGTGTGATACAGAGATAGCATTATCTCCACCACACAGACTTCGGAAAGGCTTTATGGCGTCCAACTGACAAGACTGCTGGCGAGATGAGGTCTTTCGACACAGATTATGTAGTACACACAGCTGTGGTACAGTGTGGCTGTACAACAGATTCAAACCCAAGATGAGTGTCACATAGACAAACCATTCCAAATCAAAATGTACGTCAGGGCGACCAGCGGTACACTCTGGCCTCTACCTATTTCCAGAGAGAACCAATACGAGCATTGTAAGACACGCAGTCCTTCACCCCATCATCAAATCACTTCCCCAATTCCTAAACTGGAAAACTTTGCTCAAATCGAAATAGCAAACATGATATAGTATCGTTGAAGATCATAAGTGTTCAAATCTAACATACAGAAGAACGGAGTATACCATTACAAACGAGCAAGTTACCACAAGGCCCAGATGAGAGAGAGAGAGAGAGGGAGAGAGAGAGAGAGAGAGAGAGAGAGAGAGAGAGAGAGAGAGAGAGAGAGAGAGAGAGAGAGAGAGAGAGAGAGAGAGAGAGAGAGAATGGAAAAACCCTCCAGTCTGTGGGAGGTGGGTGTGTGCGCTCCGTTCATCATGTGACTGTAAGGTTCCTTTGCACTGCGCTAACACTGATAGGGCTCGGGTCTGTCCTCCGTGGGACGCTGGCATTCCCCGTCGTGTGGGACGCAACACACACACACACACACACACACACACACACACACACGTACGTCCGTCCTCCCTCCACGGACCCTTGGCCCACCGTCAGTTCTAGCTCCACCACACCACACCGCACCGCATCGCACCACCACGTCCTACGGAACCCACGCCCCTCCAAGCCACCGACGACGTACACACACACACACACACACACACACACACACACACACAGCCGCACGGCAGACGGAGCGACGAGTGAGACCTCTTCGCGTACGGACGCGTCCGGGCGCTTTCCGTGCCAGACTTGGGGTCAACGTCGAGGACAATCCCAAGTGGGACTCGAAGGGCGAGAGATTATTCCCTGTGCCCCCCCCCCCCCGACCACGCCAGGTTCGAGGTGTAACCCCCCCCCCCCCCACGACCTCCTGCCCCACAAGCACCTGTCGGTCCTCATCCTTGACTCTGAGGTCGACCTTCACCCTTGCACCGGTCTACGTTCTAATCCTCGACCATTCCAGTCGCTCATCTTCCTCGAGCGGGGCCGAATCGTAGGTCAGCCTCAACATGGCGGCTTCGGGGGCCGACCCGAACCTCCAGCTGACGCACCAGCTGTTGGGGAACCCGGTCCTCCAGTACCAGCTGTTGATGCATAGCCTCATCTTGCCCCTCCTGACGCGGACGACACCGGCTCCCTCACCTGCAGGAGGAGGAGGAAGAGGTGCGTCGTCGTCTCCTGAGGGAGGCGCAGCGGCGGAAGGGGAGGACCACCTGCGCATGGCCGTGCTGGCCAACCAGCTGGCCGTCACCCAACTGAACCAGCTGGTGATGGACCTCATGGGCGACACTAACAGTAAAGACAGAGGTAAGCAAAGGGTCTGTTGGTCTTCTGTTGTTGTGGGTGGAAAGGAGGAGCGAGTTCTCCTGTTGGGGTCGAGTGGAAGAACCGTTGTTTATACAACCCCACAACCCCCCTCGTTAGTGGTGGCAGTGTAGTTGTTGTTTATACAACCCCACAACTCCCCTCGTAATTGGTGGCAGTGTTTCAAGTGTTGGCAGTACTGATACTGCTGTAAGTAGTTGTATAGCTTTGATTGTTGGCAGTGACGGTAGGAAGTGGTGGTAGTGTTAGCTGCTGTTGGTTGGTGGCAGTGCTGGTAAGGTGGTGGTTGTGGTTGTGACTAAATATGCTGTTGGTGGCGGCTGTGATCTGCTGGCAGTGATGTTATAATCGTGGTTGTGGTAATCACAACTGTTGTGGCAGCAGGCAGCTGTTGAAGCTGACGCCGTTGTCAGAAGGGCAGCAACGATGCTGGTGGAAGACAGCATCATAAACAACCGAGAAACAACAGCAGTAATAATAACAACAACAACACCCCCCCACACCAGATGAAAACACAACAGATGGAGCAAGTCCAAAACACAGCCATCACACACAGCCATGCTGCCACCACAACCCCTCAACCCTTCGCTCGTGGCCCAGGTCACCCCACCACAGGGAGGCCAGAGGTGGGCCTCCCACCACACAAACACGACCATCTACAACCCACTCACGAAACAACCAGTAAATCCGACGTCGACCCAACTACAACATTTTCCACCCTCGTCCTGGTATCATTAACCCCACCCCCCTCCTACCTCGTCAACAACCCCCGTAAACCATCCTCCCCAAACGACCATTTAAGAGACACCGTCTGCATTTCAGGAGAGGCCACATATCCTGCGGGCGAAGGAGAGAAGGAGAGGAACCACCAGGAGGAACACCAAGCGGCCCTGGAGTACCAGAAGAAGTTGCTGCACCTCCTGAAGGAGGGGTTCACCGCCGTCCACACCGAGATGACCGGCGCGAAGGACCTGCTCAACGCTGTCCTGGACGCCACTCTCGCCGGGCAAGGTGGGCGAGGGGCGCCGCAGACCCAGGGAGGGACAGGTCCTGCTGGGGAGAGGAACAGTGTAGGATGGGGGAACTAATAAGGGATTAAGGATGGAAGAGGAAGAGGAGGAGGAGGAGGAGGAGGAGGAGGAGGAGGAGGAGGAGGAAGAGGAAGAGGAAGAGGAGGAGGAGGAGGAGGAGGAACCTCTGAATGACCTATAGAAGGGTAGGGCATCTGGGATGGGGAATGGTAATGGAACGGGACGAGATGAGTGGGAGAGAAGGGAGAGGAAGAGGAGGCAGAGTGAGTGGGCCGCGGAATAGAGGGAACACCGGGATGGTGTCTGTGTGTGGGACAGTGTAAGGGGAGGGAAAGCTGCCAAGGTTGTGGAGCAGTGATGACTGAGGTGTGTGTGTGCATGTGTGTGTGTGTGTGTGCGTATGATGGGTTAAGCATGCGCTGCCTGGCTAGAGAGAGAGAGAGAGAGAGAGAGAGAGAGAGAGAGAGAGAGAGAGAGAGAGAGGTAAATCAACCATAATAGATGACAGAAAACGTACCGCGAGAGCGACACAGTTCTCCAGCGGCCAATATGGCCGACATGGGCTGGCTGGGCTTACTAAGTGAGCAAGCGGTGTTCCTCGTCCACAGACTCAATGATGGAGCTGCAGCGGCGGATGCTGAACACGGCCTCCGACGGATTCGCCAACAACACCGTCGACGTAACCCGGCTGCGTGATGACCTCCACGACCTGACCTCCAGCCACGCCGACCAGCTGGGAGGTAGGTGAGAGAGAGAGAGAGAGAGAGAGAGAGAGAGAGAGAAATATCTTGAGCAACAGAAGGAATTGTATGCGGCGGCATTTATGTATCTGGAGAAAGCATAGTGTAGGGTTCACTGAGATGCCTTGAGGAAGGTCTTAAGAACATGAAAAGTTGTTGACAGCATTGAAAAGTTTTCATCATGGGCGCGAGGCGTGTGTGCGAATAGGACGGGAGAAAAGGGAATGGTTCCCAGTGAAGGTCGGTCTCCAGCATGGGTGCGTGATACGACCATGGTTGTTTAATTTGTTTCCTGATGGGGGTGGTGAGGGGGATAAACGCAACCCTTGGAAAGAAGGGGGCGAGTATGCAGTCTGTTGGGATGAGAGGACCTGAGACGTGGGTCAGATGTTGTTTGCCGATGAGACAGTACTAGTGACTGATTCGGGTGAGAAACGGCAGAAGCAGGTGACTGAGTTTCGAAAAGTGTGTGAAAGGAGGAAGTTAAGAGTGAACGTAAATAAAAGCAAGGTTAGTAGGTTCAGCAAGGTAGAGGGATAGGTTAGCTAGGGTGTGAGGTGGAACGGAAAGAATCTGTAGCAATGAAGTGTTTTAGATACCTGGGAGAGGACATGGCAGCAAATGGAATCGTGAAAGCGAAAATGAGTCATAAGGTGGGTATGGGAGGCAAAGGTTCTGGAAGCAGTGAGGAATGTGTGGAAAGAGAGAACGTTATTTGGGAGGGTATAAATGTGAATATCTGACGGTACAGTATTCCGCACCATGTCATATGGATGCGAGGCATGGGCTATAAATAAAGATGTGCGAAGGAGAGTGGTGTTGGAAACATGTTTGTGGAAAATATGAGGTGTGAAGTGGTTGGATCAAGTAAACAATAAAGGCGTAAGAGAAATGTGTGGTAATAAACAGGATGTGATTGAGAGATCCAAAGAGAGGGTGCTGAAGTAATTCATACGTAAGGAGAGAATGGGTGAGTGAGGAAAGGTTGACAAAGAGGGTATATGTGTCAGAGGTAGAGGGAACAAGGAAAAGCGGGGGACCAAATTGGAGATGGAAGGATGGAGTGAATAAGATTTTGAGTGATCCGGGGTCTGAAAACGCAGAAGGGTGAAACGCGTGCACAGGATAGAATGAATTGGAACGATGTGGTATACCAGGGTCGACGTGCTGTAAATGGACAGAACCAGGGCATGTGAAGCGTCCGCGGTAAAACATGGAAATGTCTGTGGGGCCTGGATGTGCATGCAGTACACACGACAGCGAGAGAATGGACGTGAGCGAATGCGGTCCTTCGATAGTTCACTACCGCCTATTCATTTAACTGGAACAGTGGAGTTTGGGGGGGATGGGGAAATGAATCGACATCTCTAACACTTCTGTCACCCTCCCCTACAGAGTTCCAGGAAACCGTTCAAGCAGCGGCGGTCCAGACGACGAGGGCGCAGAGCGAGATGCTCAGAGGTGAGGTCATGTCAACCCAACCGGGGTCAGGTTAGGTCCCTAGGGCGCAAAGGTAAGAGCATCCCCAACTTCTTCCAGTCCTCCTCCTCCCTATTTCCCTCACAAGTATTTAAGCTTCCTTGTATCTGGAATCCTTTTTCATTTTACCCCATATTCAACTGTGGAGCAAACATATGTAAAAAAAAAAGATACAAAAAAAAATAACCTTGCATCACCAACATTTTATATTCAACTTTGGACATTACGTTACGACTACCCCCGACCAGATTCGACGGAGGCCCTGCTGGGGAAGGTGTCCACGGCAGTGTCGCAGGGCTTCGCCAACGTCAGCACCGACGTGGCCAGTCTGCGTGGGGAGGTGCACGACCTCAACGCCACCTACGCCAAACACTCGCAAGGTAAAAGAAAAATAAAAAAAAAAATGTCAGTCAGCCATCAGCAGTGTTGGTGTTGGCGTCTCGCCACTCGCATGTTTCCTTTTCACCAAACGTCGTGACGTAAGAGGGAGAGGAAATGCGTGATGCGTGTAGCTGTCACGGGGTGGGTGCTGGTCCTCTGACTACTTCATATCTCCTGATTCAGCCCAATGACACAATACGTCGCCCCCTGTATACCACATCTCTCCAATTTTCTCTATCCCAAGCACGCCTCTCACCCTATCGAATGTCCAGGACTACCCAACTTAAAAGCCTCCCTGCCACCCTCTCCCTTCACCACTCACCTCTCCCTTGCTCTTCCGGATCACAGAGGCGTTGGAGCTGACCCAAGTGACGGCTATGGGCCTCCTCAGGCTGCAGGCTGACGTCAACAACCTGACGGCGACGCTGGAGGAGGCTCTCGCGACCTTCATGAACATCACATCCGGCGTCAGGAAGGAGAAGGAGGAGGAGAAGGAGGAGGAGAAGGAGGAGGAGAAGGGAGCCAGCTGCTCTGACGCCGGGGAGGGTGAGTAAGAGGACATGTGCTGCAGGAGTACCCCGTCGCCAGGCCTCGTATATGACTTGAGATAAAGTAACAATCCTCTTCGCTCCGCTCCCTCCCTCCTCACCGTGGCTGCCTCTCCCACAGGCTGGCGGTGCCTAGACGGCTGGTTCCTCGTGGGGAAGGAATGCTTCCGCGCCAGCACCGACCGGCTGAAGCTCGGCTGGTACAAGGCCAGGGAGTCGTGCATGGACCTCGGGGGAGACCTTGCCGCTCCCGAAGACGTCCTGTCGCTCATCCTGGCCGTCAGGAAGCACCTCGGTGAGTCGACACACACACACACACACACACCGTTCGCTTCTGATGACATATTCGTTCGCTCCGTCCAGGTTGGAGTGGTGGTCTCTTTCGCATGGCCGGTTCTCTACCTCACTGGCTCAATCAGGCGCGTGGGGGTACGGTCTCAGCGAACCACGTAAAGTCGTCTGCGAGGGATGGTTCGGTTACTGTCAGTCCGCCGAGTGAGCGTGTGGTCCGTACGTATGAACGTGTCATCCGTTCGAGTCTTGTGGTCCCCGTTCGAAGGTCGACCGTGTTAAGTCTGAGTGGTCCGTTCGAGGGTCGAGTTCGTCGTATGGGTCGAGTGGTCCGTTTGAGGGTCGACCGTAAGGGTCGTGTGGTCCGTTCGAGAGTCTGAGTTCGTCGTATGTCACCGTGGTTCGTTCGAAGAGTCGAATGAAGCCCGGGTCGCGTGCGTGGTCCGTTCAAGAAGCATACGACAGAGGGATGTACCATCCGTCCAGCGCGTTGCTTCGGTCAGACTACGTACCATTCGGGTGGGTCTGTTTCGACCGGTCACACGGACCAGTCAATGGTCTATCATAAGGGACGCTGCTCTGCCCAGTCGCATCTCTTACGATGCACTGATACGACTGACTGGTCTTTGTCCAGTCGTGTGTTTTAAGACATTGGTGACGAATCAACTCTTCACCCCGGAGTCTGCTCTGGGGAGAAGGGGGGAGGGGGGAGGAGGAGGGAGGGGGCGTCAAACTTAAAAAGAAAAAAAAGAAATCTTGGTGCGAGACCTCAACGCTGAGACTACATGCGTCTCTTTCCAAGTTAAATCAAATTCTTTCACTACCACCACCACACACCACACACCACACTATCTTCACTATCACACGGAACTGTCATCTTCACTACCACCACACACCACACACCACACTATCTTCACTATCACACGGCACTGTCATCTTCACTACCACCACCACCACCACACACTATCATCACTATCACACGGCACTGTCATCTTCACTACCACCACCACACTATATCCTCCCCTCAGGTCAATTTTCTCCCCACCACCACCCAAACGCCCCATGTCAACACACGGCACCCATCACCGTGACACACTGACCTCACCTAACCTCCCACACTTCATCGTTCATCCGTACGTTAGAATCATCACCCATTATCATAACCTCCCCATTGTCATCATTACCAGGCCACTATCTCCCCGCCTGACCTGCCCACTCCTCCCCCAACCCCATCCCGGCACCAATAATCTCCCCTCTCCCCACTGGTCGGCAGGTAAGATCGTGGGAGGGATGTGGGTGGGCGGGGAGATGAACCTGGAGGAGATCTTTGAGTCTCCCCGCTCCGACACGGGTCCCGCCTACGACCTATTTGAAGACGTCTCTTGGAGGTGGATCTCGGGGAAGGGCGTGACCCACGGGTGGCTCCGCGGGCGGCCCCAGGGGCCCGCCGGGGTCAACACCTGCCTGACCCTGTCTGACCTGGGCCTGGACAACGCCTACTGTGAGCACACACTTCGGTTCCTCTGCCAGCGCGAGGCACTGCATGACGAGTGACGCCAACGCTAGTGCCACCGCCCCACTGTGGTGGTGTCTGGCGGGTCCTCAAAACCTCACAAAACCAGCCAAATAAAAACCTTCATTAAAACAACAACTGTTGTTTTTCTTATCTACAACCCGAGCGGCTGTCCCTTCGCCTCTCTCTCTCTCTCTCTCTCTCTCTCTCTCTATGCCACACACGGATCACAACCCGTCTGTTGTGCACGTATCCGTCCAGGCAGTCTGGCTGTCCTGTGGCTGATGCCTCCCACACATTGTGGGTCCGTGTGTAGGGAACAACCTCCACACACACACACACACACACACACACACACACACACATACACACATACACACACACATACACACACACACACACACACATTCGCTCGTCATACCAATTCTTTGCATTAATGGCCAGGCATTGGCAGGGTTGGGGAAGAGATTAAACGTGTGCTAACATTATATATGTCAAGTTTTATGAACACTTCAAAAATAATTCTTATGGCCATCGACCCAGAACCTGTACTGCACATGTCACGTAACGACCACATGACCCCTGTCTTTGGCTATGGATAGACGCCATGGCTAGACTCATTAGTATCTACATCATAAAGATACTATGGATACTTGAGAAAGATACAGACATTACGACACCATGCCTCTGGTCCAGCTTTATCTAAGTCCCACATGATATACTCTACCCCAAATATAAGATCCTCATAATGCAACTATCAAAATATTTATATAAAAAAAAAAATTCCTTTTGGCCATTTTTTTTTGCCTCTCGAATGCTTAATGAGATTGAATTACCAGCAAAGGATCCCTTAATTGCTCTCATTATGCACAGCTCCCGAGTTTGAATGATTTTTTACCAATAGAAATAGCGTAATCCCCCACCCCCCCACCTCCCGTTTTTCACGAAACCAAGTCATATATTCATATATTTTTTTTTTTTTTTTTTTTTTTTTTTTTTTTTTTTTTTTTTCCAAAAGAAGGAACAGAGAATTGGGCCAGGTGAGGGTATTCCCTCAAAGGCCCAGTCCTCTGTTCTTAACGCTACCTCGCTAATGCGGGAAATGGCGAACAGTTTGAAAGAATATATATATATATATATATATATATATGTGTGTGTGTGTGTGTGTGTGTGACTCTACCTTGAACACGACGCCACGACCTGTTGTCGTGGAAAGGGGGTCGTACCGTCGCACCCAGGGGGTCAGAGGTCAAGAGGTCGTCCAACTTGCGTCACGTGACAATTCTGGCGTCACGCAAGGAGTGGGGGGGGGCAGGTGGGGTAGGGGGGTCGTGGGGGGTGAGGCAACTCATAGCTCTTATAAACCATATATATATATATATATATATATATATATATATATATATATATATATATATATATATATATATATATATATAAAACAGAGAGAGAGAGAGAGAGAGAGAGAGAGAGAGAGAGAGAGAGAGTGTGCTGTGGTGTGCTCTGGGGGCGTTCTCACAGACCTGGTGTGCCTGGTGGAAGAGAGAAGAGATAGCGAGGGAGGGAGGGAGGGAGGGGAGAGGATGGGGGGGTCATTGAGGAGGGACGGGGCGGGGGGTTAGGGAGGGTGTCAGGGTCTCTTGCCCCCCCCCCCCCCCCCGCCTCCCTCCACGATACTGCCTTTATTTGGTAGAGACAAAGTCTTCCATGGCTGAGAACTCTCTCTCTCTCTCTCTCTCTCTCTCTCTCTCTCTCTCTCTCTCTCTCTCTCTCTCTCGTGGCTGTCAGGTTCACCTCACCCAGGCGCAGATCGCTGTCTTTACTTTCTGCCTCATACACATGGCCGACACTCGGTCCACACACACACACACACACACACACACACACACACACACACACACACGACACACACACACACACATACACAAATAAACACACACACACACACACACACACACTCGATACCGCGTTATTCACTTTTCCTGCGTTGAGCGCTACGTGGCAGCCCCGCCTATGGGGGGGGGGGGGGGGAAGAGGGTATCATCCATCATACAAAACACGCAAGGGCGTAGAATCCACCACACGCCGCACGCAAGGGCGTACAGTCGATCATTACGTCACAAAAGAAAAAAAAAAGGCGGAGCCTCGACTGATGATGTCACGCAAGAGGCGGAGCCTAGATCGGTGACGTCACGACGAGTCTCTATGCCACTGAAAGTTCGCCTGGCGCCCAGGGCCGGCCTTCAGTGGGTTTGTTGCCCTCGGACACGCGACCTACTTCCGCGCTTGCTCGTTCCGCTGTTCTAATTTGTTCACTAGAATAGTGCAGCTGTTGGTAGTTGTTCGTTCACACAGTGTTAACTGTTGGCTAAGTTCACTTGTATCGCTTCGAGGAGTATAAAAAAAAATATATTTTATTTAATTAGCGCGTTCCTAAAGGAGACGCTACAGTTGATATGATACAAGGTGAGAGTGTACCGTGTGTGTGTGTGTGTGTGTGTGTGTGTGTGTTTCTTTATTTTCTTACTGTGTCTGTGTATTTGTCTGTGTACGCGAGTCTGGCTGTGTGTCTCGGATCACGTCGGTGTCTGGCAATTCGTCTGTCTGCGTCTGTGGCGGGGTGGCGGCGAGAATGGATGAAGGCAGCATGTATGAATATGTAAAAGTGTATATACGTAGATGTCTGTGTATATATATATATATATGTATGTATACGTTGAGATGTATAGGTATGTATATGTGCGTGTGTGGACGTGTATGTATATACATGTATATGTGGGTGGGCTGGGCCATTCTTTCGTCTGTGTCGTTGCGCTACCTCGCTAACGCGGGAGACAGCGACAAAGTATAATAATAATAATAATAAAGTATATACATAATGGCGCACCGACGCGCATGCTTCAGGTGGGAGTCAGAGAAGATAAGATGTCGGTGTATCTGCCATCATGGCCGACTCCGTTACCTTCGTCGAACACACAGCGCCACCTGCTGTGGTGGTGACGACCACTGCCCCGGTGAGGGTCATCAGACCCTGGCTGGCTGGCTGGCTGGGGGGCTGGGTGGCTGGCTGGCGGGGTGGCTGGCGGGGTGGATGGCGGGGTGGATGGCGGGGTGGCTGGCGGGGTGGCTGGCGGGGTGGATGGGTGGGTGTGTGGGTGTCTTAAGATAGAGAGAGAGAGAGAGAGAGAGAGAGAGAGAGAGAGAGAGAGAGAGAGAGAGAGACCTAGGAACACACACACACACACACACACACACACACACACACACACACACACACACACACGCACGCACGTACGTCAACCAGAGGCGACACGTGGTAGAGGGAGGTGCTGGTGCCACGAGCAGATCAGCTACACAAACAGGTTCTGGTCGCCACCGCCGGAACACAACCCTGATCACGGGGGGGGGGGGGGGGTAGTGTTGACGGCCAGCTGTGGGCAACACACACACACACACACACACACACACACACGACGTCCTGAACGAGTCTATAACCTAGGGTCAAAAACGGGGGGGGGGGGGTGATTAGCGTATCAGGGGGGGAGGGGGAAGGAGGGAAGGGGTGGGGGTCGGTCGTCTTTGACCTAACATGACCCCTTCTCCCCCCCTCCTCCCCCCTCTCCTTCCTAGGGCGGTCCAGGCAGTGAAACAGCCAAGGGGGGAGGGGTCACCCACACCACCAGTCGGTTAACAACCGGACTACATGATGACCACCATGACCAGGGGAGAGTGGGGGGGGGGAGGTGTGGTTATTATGAGCCTGGGTCAGCAGTGTAGCCTTGACCCCAGGTCAGCCCCCCCCCCCCCGTACTGCACCAGAAACACACGAGGGACAGAAGAAAACGTCGTCCCCCCCCCTCCCGGGGGGTAATTAATTACCGGTCATGATTACTTTTCCCCAGCAGCTGAGCTGGTGAGGGGGGAACCCTCCAGGGATATTCGAAAATGTCATCATTACGTCAGTCATCACTACTACGGCCACCATGACTTAAGACGGAGAAACTGATGAAAACAACAACAACAACAAACAAAAATAGAGGAAAGGGTACGAAGGGATAGAGAGAGAGAGAGAGAGGGAAAAATAAGAGAAAATAAAGAAAAAAGACAAAGAAAATTCAGCGAGAAAGAGAGAGAGAGAGAGAGAGAGAGAGAGAGAGAGAGAGAGAGAGAGAGAGGGAAAAATAAGAGAAAATAAAGAAAAAAGACAAAGAAAATTCAGCGAGAAAGAGAGAGAGAGAGAGAGAGAGAGAGAGAGAGAGAGAGAGAGAGAGAGGGAAAAATAAGAGAAAATAAAGAAAAAAGACAAAGAAAATTCAGCGAGAAAGAGAGAGAGAGAGAGAGAGAGAGAGAGAGAGAGAGAGAGAGAGAGAGAGAGAGAGAGAGAGAGAGAGAGGGGGAAAAATAAGAGAAAATAAAGAAAAAAGACAAAGAAAATTCAGCGAGAAAGAGAGAGAGAGAGAGAGAGAGAGAGAGAGAGAGAGAGAGAGAGAGAGAGAGAGAGAGAGAGAGGCCCCAACCTGATTGTAAATAATAAATACTTGAATTTAAGTAATTTATTATTTTTTTTTCTAGCCTAGCGCGTAGCACTCAACGCACGAGAATGTAGTTGTGAATAACGAGAGAGAGAGAGAGAGAGAGAGAGAGAGAGAGAGAGAGAGAGAGAGAGAGAGAGAGAGTATTGATCCCTCTCCCAGGTCATGGTGAGCGTTACCCACTGGGACGAACTCTCCCAGAACATTTCGTCCCGTTTCTCTTTGCTTCAGTTCGCGGAGGCAAGGGCCCCGTGTCTTCCTCCACGTCAGTGAAGAAATAAACAATTTATCTCCTAAATAAACCATTTATTCCTCGACCTCAGATAACGACGATTCGCCATCCAATCAACCGGCAACGAGGTAGTTATGTACATTGGTTGGGATAAAAGTGGTTTAAAAAAAAAAAAAAAGTGACTTTAAGAGCAATTAAAACCGGTCGACTCGGTGGGCTGGGGTGGGCTGGGGTGGGGGGTGTTACTGTGTTGGTGCGTGACGGATTAGTGGGTGGGTGGGTGGGTGGGTGGAGGGGTGGAGGGGGGTAAGACTGGCTGGCTAGTGGGCAAGGGTGGGTGGGAGCAGTGGGCAACGGGTAGATGAGCAAGGGGAGGGGGGGGTTCACGGTAGATGGGCAGGAGTGGGCAAAAGGCAGATGAACAGAAGTGGGTTGGGGGTAGGTAGGGTGGGGTAGGGGAGTGGGCAAGTGTGGACAGAAGACTGCAGCTGTGGGCAGGAGTGGGCAAGAACGAGGAAACCCACCGTGTGGGCAAGCGTTGAACGACGGGCGGTGGGCACATATGGGCAACAGTGGGCAGGGGGTAGGTAGGGGTGGGTCAGGGCAATGAGGGGGGACAGCCAGGCAAGAGAGAGAGAGAGAGAGAGAGAGAGAGAGAGAGAGAGAGAGAGAGAGAGAGAGAGAGCAAATGGATCTATCCACTCCCCATTTTCTGTTGTAGCTACTGATGACGTCACGAGGGAGGGAGGGGGGGAAGGGGGAAGAGGAAGAAAATGAAAGATACGAAAGTTAAGAAGCGTTACACATACGTAACCATCCATGACAGCAATATCTCTCAAGATATTTTACATCCATGAAACAAAAAAATTATTCCATTTCACTTTTTTTTTTGAGCCGTAAATAAACTGGACTCTGTACCACAACCCTGGACAGCGACCAACCCCGGCACGTCTTCCACTGTTCCCAACACTAGGGTAACATGACACGTGCGGCACAGACAGACACACAGACGGGATGGTGCGAGGGCAAAGACACAGCCACGGTGGGTCAACAGACAGACACAGACACAAACAGACAGACAGACAGGAACAGCGGTGGGAGACGGCAGACAGCGTCTCACCATCACAATGAAAACGAGATGTGGAGTAACAAGGGGGAACGTGTATTGTAATACTGTCATGGTAACACCATCCCTGAGGAGGAACAGAAAACGGGAGATGGGGGGGAGGGTGTGGGTGTTCAGAGAGAGAGAGAGAGAGAGAGAGAGAGAGAGAGAGAGAGAATATGGGGAGGAACGAACAAAGGAAGGTATGAGGAGAGAGTAATATATATATATATATATATATATATATATATATATATATATATATATATATATATATATATATATATATATATATATATTGCGCTCCCTCGCAAACGCGGGAGACAGCGACAAAGCAAAATAATAATAAAAATAACATATATATATATATATATATATATATATATATATATATATATATATATATATATATAGATAGATAGATAGATAGATAGATAGAGAGAGAGAGAGAGAGAGAGAGAGAGAGAGAGAGAGAGAGAGAGAGAGAGGAGCACGGGAGTCTTTGGTGAGTATGGGTGAGAGTTAGGTGAGAGGAGGGAGTGAGAGGAGAGGAGGGAGGGAGAAGGTTAATCAATGATAAATGACCCAGATTCCGTTTTCTTTTTTTTTTCCGTCCAACTAGACGGCCATGTTGTTGCCTGTCTCGTCTACCCGTCCCATCCCTTCCCCTGTCCCAACCCACCGTCCCTTTCCTCTAACTCTCCCATCCACCCGTCCCTCTCCTGTCCCATCCACCCGTCCCACACACCAGCCCGTGACAACTGAGACAACACTGAACACAACAACAACAACAACAACAACAACACACACTACCTACCTCAAGGCTGGTCCACTGCAGGACGGTGGCCCAGTGTGGTCCAGTGTGGCCCACCTGGCCAAGTGGACACACTCTCACACCGTACTGACTTAGGCTAACGTGTGTGTGTGTGTGTGTGTGTGTGTGTGTGTGTGTGTGTCATATCTGTTTATCCCAATTTTATATCGTGTTCATCCTTATTATACCACGCATTAATCCCTATTATACCACGCATTAATCCCTATTATACCACGCATTAATCCCTATTATACCACGCATTAATCCCTATCATACCACGCATTAATCCCTATCATACCACGCATTAATCCCTATTATACCACGCATTAATCCCTATTATACCACGCATTAATACCTATTATACCACGCATTAATCCCTATTATACCACGCATTAATCCCTATTATACCACGCATTAATCCCTATTATACCACGCATTAATACCTATTATACCACGCATTAATCCCTATTATACCACGCATTAATCCCTATCATACCACGCATTAATCCCTATCATACCACGCATTAATCCCTATTATACCACGCATTAATCCCTATTATACCACGCATTAATTCCTATTATACCACGCATTAATCCCTATTATACCACGCATTAATCCCTATTATACCACGCATTAATCCCTATTATACCACGCATTAATCCCTATCATACCACGCATTAATCCCTATCATACCACGCATTAATCCCTATTATACCACGCATTAATCCCTATTATACCACGCATTAATCCCTATTATACCACGCATTAATCCCTATTATACCACGCATTAATTCCTATTATACCACGCATTAATCCCTATTATACCACGCATTAATCCCTATTATACCACGCATTAATCCCTATTATACCACGCATTAATCCCTATTATACCACGCATTAATCCCTATTATACCACGCATTAATCCCTATTATACCACGCATTAATCCCTATTATACCACGCATTAATCCCTATTATACCACGCATTAATCCCTATTATACTACGCATTAATCCCTATTATACCACGCATTAATCCCTATTATACCACGCATTAATCCCTATCATACTACGCATTAATCCCTATTATACCACGCATTAATCCCTATTATACCACGCATTAATCCCTATTATACCACGCATTAATCCCTATTATACCACGCATTAATCCCTATTATACCACGCATTAATCCCTATTATACCACGCATTAATCCCTATTATACCACGCATTAATCCCTATCATACCACGTGTTCGTGCCTACAACACCCATGGATAAAGTACTTTGCCTCCCAGACCAGCACGGACCGAGCTGTGACCCCAGGTCAAGGTCATGCTGGGGTCACGCAGGGGAGGGGGGGGGGGTCGTCCACACTGTTGGCTTGTAACTGTATGACGACCTGGGTCGTGGAGGAGGGGGGGAGGGGGAGGGAGTGATCTTGTCATATCTTCACCGCCACTGGAGAAACGGAGAAGTGGTTCCCCACCTTCACAGCACGTCCGCCACTGGAGCAGGTCGCACGAGGAAGGTGCCGCGTGCCAGGCGGTGACCTGACCTGACCTGACCTGACCTGGCGCGTCGGGTTACCATCATGTAAGTGAGGCTAACGATTACAGGTTCAGAGAGAGAGAGAGAGAGAGAGAGAGAGAGACAGAGAGAGAGAGAGACAGAGAGAGAGAGAGAGAGAGAGAGAGAGAGAGAGAGAGAGAGAGAGAGAGAGAGAGAGCGCAGTCAACCGATGATTAATGAACTTCCGAGCGACATCTTAGCGAGTCCAACCCCCCCCTCCCCCCTTTAACGGCTCACTCGCCCCCCCTCCTGCCACTCACAGAACGCCCCCCCTCCCCTCCCCTCCCCCCCAGGAGTCACACTCCTCCCCTCCCCAGCTGCTCCCCAAACTGTGCACGGTTCTCCCCACATCCTCCCATCTCTGAACGGCCCTCCCCCTTCCTCAACATCCCCCCTCCCCCCTGCCTGGCGTTCCATTCCCCCCGACCCCCAGCCCACTGCACGACCCTCCCCTCGCATGGTCCCCAGCCCTCCCCTCCTGGCGCTCCACTCCCCAGCAAAGTCCCCCCTCCTCCCCCTCAACCCCCCCACCTCCAGAGCAACCCCACCCACAACGACCCAGTGCCACATCACAAACCCTTAACTTACTGAATACGACCTGACTTGGTGTCAGGTCACAGCCGGTGACCTGACCTGACCTCATACCCCCCCCCCCGCCCCCCCAGACATCTACCACCACCACACTCCCGCACCTTCAGTAGCTCAATGCCCCCTGGGGCTATGTTACCTTACGCGCCTTAACCAATAAAGCACTGTTGTTGTTGTTGTTGTTGTCATTGTTGTTGTTGTTGTTGTTGTATAACGTGTTTCCGTGCCCAATCTTTCAGTCACAACTCTCTAACAACCACAAGAACACCCCCTACAAACCACCCCTCCTTCCCTCCCCCCCCCACACTGCGCTGCTCTCCCCCCCTCCCCATAACCCCTCCACTCTCCCCCTCGTTCCCAATCCCCCCTCTCCCCCTTCTCACCACGCCACCCCTTTTCCCTAAAACCCCATCCTCTGCAAGAACAAACCCCCCCCCACCCCTGACCACTATAACCCGCCCCCCATGCATGGCCCTTATCTACTGAACCCCCCCTACCCAACCCCCTTCACGGCCCTTCCTTCCCCATACCTCCCTCCCCCCACCTTCCTGGTCTTTCCAATCCACCTAACTGTAGTGGACTGTTTGTGGGTCTCTGCTCGTAGTGGCCTGTGCCAGACAACACACACACACACACATAAACCCTTCCTCCATTACATATATATATAATATATATATATATATATATATATATATATATATATATATATATATATATATATACTTGCATGTAATGTTCCCACGTAAAGTGCTATACGGGGGGAGACGTGTTCTGTTTAGTCGCACCCAACTTTTCCATCCAGTCTAAGGGCCAATTCCTGTTGCAGTCTCGTACTGAGACTAATTTCGGCCACAGAGATGTGCAGATGAGCCTCGCTAGTTTGCGCTCCACTGTTAAGCGAGATTAATGAAAAACGGGGGTGGGGGAGGGGGCGGGGTGGAGTGGGGTTGTTGGTGCAGTGGTGGTGAAGGGTGGGGGGGGTGGGGGGTGTGGGGGATGTCGTTGTTGGCGCGTGTGGTTCAAGGCTGTGGTGGTGGTGGTGGTGGTGGTGGAGAGTGGGTTGGTTACTGGTGGTTGGAGGTGGGGGGAGGGGAGGGGAGGGGTGATGTCTCCGTCACGGGGAACTGGTGGTGGAGTGTGGGTGGGGGTGGGTGGGGAGGTGGTGGAGTGTGGGTGGGGGTGGGTGGGGAAGGTGGTGGAGTGTGGGTGGGGGAGGGTGTTGGAGGAGGAGGAGGAGGAAGTTATGAATCCACTCCACCATAACATGTACAACAGAGACGGAGGCGTGCCACTGACTGCATCAACCCAGGACATATTCAATCTACGAAGAAATTACCCCAAAATAATAAACAATGTGTCGGTCAACAACCACAGCAAACAAACACCTACAATATATGTATTTGTGTGTGTGTGTTTGTTACACATATATTCATAAGCCAGCCATTATCACTGCTTTCAAAGCCAAACAAGAAAAAATCGCTTAAAATTCAATAAACCTGCCTGTATAAACACAAACAACATACCTCCATATCTTCAAACAACCCCGCTATCATCGATAACTATCGATAACAATGCGTCATTTAACGACGAGCGATAAATAACATTAAATAAAAAGTCAATTTCCATGTGGCAGCATCTCGGTGTTGCCATCACCAGGTCACGTCAATTCCCCCCCCCCCCCTCGTCTCTAAGCTCAGCGTCCCACTTTGATAAGATCAAGGTTCGCGGGGGGTCATCACCCCCCCTCACGGGTGCCTCCCGTACTCGCTGATAAGCGGGGGACCCGCGGCAAAATGGCCGTCTACAACGAAGCGTGTTATCATCCGGGAGTCGAACCCGCCGACGACATCCGGAAACTCCCCCGCCCACCGCATCAGATTTCGTCCATGTTAAACCCGACCACAAACCTTTTCAAACGTCTACATACACCGGGACTCTCTAACGACTTCAAAAAAAATTAACCTTAAATATAAAAAATTACTGAGATAAACTATATATATCTATTCCTTGGATTACATTATGTAGAGAAGTCATATAAACCAAACCGAGGAAGCCAAAGCCGGAGTCGTCCAACAGATCGGGACGGAGTATTCATAACACACCGGAGATGCTAACTTGTATCTCTATCACAACCACATCTATGCCTTATTTCTATCCAAAACTTTACAACTTCACCACCTTAATGACAACGTACTACAAACTTCTCTACCTCCTTACTTCTCTAACTTCATCACACGTGAGTAAGACGAAGGGTTCAACGTCAGAGTCGGACGAAAGTAATGAATAACAAGCGAACCATTATGAGACGTCGTCCCAATGCTAATGGGTAATGGCACTAAATTCACCAACAGATTTTTTTTTCACGTTTAAAAACTAACGATGATACAGCTAATTTGAACCTACTTCTAAAAAATCTTATTAATCCTCCCCTCTCATTTTTAATTTTCCGAAAGAAGGAACAGACAAGGGAGCCAAGTGAGGATTCCCCTCAATGGCTCAGTTCTCTGTTCTAAGCGCTACCCCTCCGACAAGGGAAATGGGGAATATTAATATATATATATATATATATATAATATATATATATATATATATATATATATATATATATATATATATATATATATATATATATATATTGGGGTGTATATCATGAATATGTATCCACGTGGTAAGTGATACATGTATACATCTCTCACACTAGCAGGTGTGTTTGTACCCATTACCTCCCCCCCCCCTCCACCTTCCTGACCCAACCCCCTACCCACGTATTCTTCCCCTTACCCAAGGGTCGTGGTGAGGGGTCGTACCGTCGTGTTAATTGGTCGTATTGTACCCCACTGTATGCTTGCCTCCACCTACCCCCTGATACTGTACCCACTGTACGTTCTATGGTTATCCCCATGTACTCCGTCCCACGTACAGAGCTCAGTCAGCAGTGGTCGTACTGACGTATACGACTCGGTAGTACACACGAGCGCCTTACGGGTCGTACTTACGCCTCTGTACGCCCACTACGCCAGGTTACCATTCCCGGAGGCCTGGTCGATAAAGGCTAGGGAGAGAGCCACAGTACACTGTCGACCCACAGTGTACTGTCGACCTGGCTCTGTGTATTGCCTCTGTATATACATACACACACACACACTCGCAGGCTGGGGGGAGGGGAGGGGGGAGTTGATGTGGGGGAGTTGAGGTGGGGGGGAGGGGATGATGCGTAGCGAGACAAGCGCCTCCTCCCCCACACCCACCCCCACACCCCCACAGTAACCACAGTCTACCACACTGTGGAGAACACGTCAGGAAGACGTGTGGTGGGGCACACGGGTGGTCTACTACGCACGCGCGTTACGCTTCTTCGTCCGTGTCTCGGGTGCCACGGGGGGGGGGGGGGGGGATGTACGCGGTACATACGCCACGTGCTGGACGCGTGACGGCAGAGGGGGGTGGGGGGAGATGGATAGACATGTACACAGACACACATATAGATACATACACAGACAGACAGATAGATAGATCGATAGATAGATCGATAGAGAGAGAGAGAGAGAGAGAGAGAGAGAGAGAGAGAGAGAGAGAGAGAGAGAGAGAGAGAGAGAGTCTCTCCTTCAGATGCTCGGGTCTGGGGAGGCCTCCCCCCTCCCCCCCTTCCAAACTGGGCCTGGCCATTCACAAAGGCTGGGGCATTGTTCTCCTGTGCCCCCCCCCACCCCTCCCAATTACAGCCACGGGTCGTTAGGTGATTGAGTTGTTTCTCTGGGTCCTCGTCCCACCCGGGACCCCCAGGTGGGTAGTTCCCCCCCTAGGGGTCACACGACCTTGGCTTCTTCAACCCCCTTAAGGCTCAATGGCCGCCATTAAATGGCTCCCTTTAGACTGAGGGACCATTTAATGGCTCCTGTGAAATAAAGAACCATTGAACGAATCCTTAAGACTTGGAGGACCATTTAAATGGCTTCTGAAGGCTACAAAAAAGACATTAAATGTCCCTTAGAAACTGAAGAGCCATTTAAAGGCTAATGATCAAAGGGCCATTTAACGCCTGCTGACGACTTGTAACACTGTCCTTCCCTTATCACCAATTCTTACTACATTTTTTTTCATGTAATCCAATTAACACTTTAACTTTACCTCAATGGCATAATGCCTTTATCTTTTTTTTATTTTGCAATTAATTACATGACCTCAGCCCTCCCTGGTCAGCCACACCACGTGACACTGTAAACAAAAGGCAGATTGCCAAAACTTTTCCCTCCACGCTTTCCATATTCCCCCCAGCTTCGGCCCAGCTTAAGCGGTGGGGTTTCGACTGACATCTCTGTCACACCTTTATTGGCTCAAGCTTCTCCTCCCCCCCCCACCTCCCCACCCTCGTGATTAAACCTAATTACCTCCTCTAGATGGCAGTAGTAGAGTGTGTGGATGGTTTTACTTTGAATTGCTCGTTCTCTCCATCCATCACACGAAGAAACCCTTGTTCACATGGAGTTAATAATGTCAAATTGCGTTCCCTTATCCATCACGAAGGTCCATTAAATAAAGGGGGGGGCATAATGGGGGGAATCAAAGCCCGATATGTATACGATTAAGGTATGTGACCCGATATGTATGGTCTCCATTGAGGTTGATTGAGCACATGTGATATCGGAAGGAATTGGACACATGATACAAGCCGAAGGGGAAACTTGACCTTGTATTACACAACAAGTGTCACCCAAACGACCAGCCAGGTCAGGAGCAGTTAGTCTCACGCTCAAAAACAGAGGAATAGAAGTTACGGTTGGAGATGGGATGAGACAACCCCAGCGGTGATTCACTGTAGGAAACCCCAGTCACTTATTGACGGGATGGATTTGCATACGGTGCAGTGAGGGAGGGATGAGGGAGTGAGGGAGTGAGTGAGGGAGGGAGGGATTCTCCTCTGTCGCGAAGAGGGTGGGGTGGGGTGGGGGGGATCATATTACTCACAATACTCATATTCTCCACAATTCCTCACAATACTCATATTCCTCATGAGCCTCATCGCTCGTCAAATCACCTTACTCATCTCCAGTAAAGTGATCAGACTTGATCGTGTGAACCATCGTAATGACGGGAAGCAAATGATCGTTATCAATGTAATGTAATCATGGTACTCAAAAGGGGTCAATTATATAAATTAATGGGTCAAATCCTGGTAAAATGAAGGAAATAACTACATGCAAAAGGGGTAAATCCATGTGATGAAGAGTCATGTTGATGAAACAAATAACAACATAAATATTTGAGTAATCATATGACTAAGACAAAAAAAAAATAAGGGGCGTAGTTAACCATCGTTTACCAGGGGAATATACATCACGCCTCGTTAATAATCACCATTAAATCCCAACCCCACCATTAGAATCCACCTCACAACACCATTACAATCCACCTCACAACCCCTCCCACCATTACTCGGGTTTCCCAAATTCATACGTTCTATTTCAGAAGATATCGTCCAGGTTGACCGCTACCCATTCGTAATTCAACGGCACAAAACTCCGCCCGGGACACGAGCGGACATAAGCCTATTAGATGTAATTTACTCATAATTTCCCCCTCATTATCCCGCGTGCAGATGACTCGTGTGTGTGTGGGGTCGGTCCAATTTTAATGAGGTAACATGGAATGCGAAACCAAGAGGGCCGACTGTACGCTAACTTCCGAATGGCAACGCTGCCATTTGGGATTGCAGAGCTCTTGTTTCTATCAACAGAGTTATTCAGCCACTGGTGGGTCGACAGTACCTAGGTTCATTAGCATATATAGATAAATATTACATATATCACTGTACATAATGGCGGTATCAACGTCCAAACTAAATATTAGTTGCTAGGTATTGACTAACACGCCCCCCATGAAGGTGCCAATACGCACCATTTAAGACAACTAAGAGAACTTCCATTTCATGTTTCACGAATTAATAATCTACAATATCCACGGGTTCTGTAAAGAGTAACAACACCAAACGTTGTGTATTAGAGTGTATAATTTAACAACGAAGCATAAAGAAAAATAAATTACGAGTGAATTCCCGTGAGGCAACACCTTGGCGCCATCATCCCCGCTCTGCCAAACGTATGATGCCGGCGGCTTCGACAATACACAGCAAACTAACTCCATTGTTTTCTAAGGGTCGTCAATAACGAGGCGAAATCAATATCTTCTCGAGTGACAGGCAAAGTCCCGAGGCATCTGGAAGAGATGTGGTGATTTTTCGTACGAAGCGAAAAAGGAAGAAGAGTTGCCCAGAACTGTGAAAGAGCCAGAGACGTTGCCACACACACGCACGGCCGGAGCAACACAGACAGACAGACAGACAAGCACACGCACGTACACGCACGCGCGCCCTTATACATCCACCGCACGCACACGCGCTGCCGCTTAAAACAAGCATATAATCCCAAGGACCTTAAGGGGTGAAATTCCTACTACTACACCTCACCATGTCGACCTTCGGGGGAAAATTGCCAAGAGAAAATTGTTTACAATTTCTTATAAGTCCAGAAACTATAAAATAACTAGTTAACAAATGTTCATATATATGTTAGGCCAAATATAAGACATGCTTCTTAAGTTAGGTCAAGGCAGGTACACACGGGAGGGGATAGAGAAGGCCCAGAGGGTGGTAAATAACAGATGCAACCAGGATCAATATAAATTCGACCATGTTTACTCGACCATGTTTACTCGACCATGTTGATGGCCAGGATTTGGGTATACTGCAGGTAGACTGGTCGACCAACCAGACGCCAGAGCGAGCATCCAAGGATGAAATCTGTTACAATATAAGTAAAGGGGGACTTGTGTAGTACCAGTAAATGGATACATGAAATAAACAATGCAAGAGAATGTGTTGACAACGTGCATATGATTAAAAATTTGACCGTAGGAGACAGATTAAGAGATGAGGTCGACCATGACTGTACAACTTCCTTCTCGTAACGTAGAAACAGGTAATCACACACACACACACACACACACACACACACACAGTAGGCCTACCGAGTCAGCAGTTCCGTTTTCTTCTTGTGCTCAATCCTCGTCCGGTTTTCTGCAGCTGACCACCACCGCCTGCTATGTTTGGCCAGGGCGTCGGGTTAATAATACAGGAGGAGGGGGAGGGCGTTTATAACATACCTGGCGCGGTGGTACGACCCTTGAGTATGACGGCACAGCCTTGGGCGCCCTGGCCTTCAGCCCTTTGACCCCGAACGGAAGGCGTCAGGTCAAAGGTCATCATCATCATACCCTGCGTTATAACAACCCGGCGTTTAAATCGTTTCATTATCTATAATGTTTGCGTTATCACTGGGGAGCCCGGCGTTATAAACTCCCCTCTCCCTGACTTTCTCTCCCCCGTTTTTGCACCCCTCCCACAGACAACCCCCCCATCCTCCCCACCCCCCCACACACACATTTAAACTTCCACTTAACGCACGGAGCGCTCTCGCGCGCGCGCGCGCTCTCTCAACACAATGCGCTGGAGGGACGCCATGATTCCAACGGTGTTTGTTGCGCACGCACGCACGCGCGTGTGGGGGGCGTGGGGGTGAGGGAGGGGGACGCCACGCCATCGCCCTAGGCATGTATCGGAGGGTGAGGGGGTTGGGGGGGGGGTTATCGTCAGACAACAATGATCAAAACAACAACAAGTCTCCATCCAACGGAAGAAAACAAAAGTCACTCAGCTAATCAAGACTATGACGTCACAGGTGACCAAGTCCGTGACGTCACAACCGGCGAGTCAAACAATGGCGTCACCAAAACAATACCACAAAGGAGGAAACAAAAGACAAACGGGTAATATATATATATATATATATATATATATATATATATATATATATATATATATATATGTATGTATGTATATTATTCTTTTCTTTCATACTTTTCGCCATTTCCCGCATTAGCGAGGTAGCGTTGAGAACAGAGGACTGGGCCTTTGAGGGAATATCCTCACCTGGCCCCCTTCTCTTACTATCATTATTATTATTATTATAATTATTATTATTATTATTATTATTATTATTATTATTATTATTATATCATACTTTGTCGCTACGCTACGTAAACAGACACACTTTCACAAGACCAGATTTTCTTGACCAATCAGGTTATGAGGGACGCGACTCACTGTTTCATGAGGTTATGAGTGTGGAGGGGGGTCGAGGGGGGGGGGGGATTAAAGGGTTCCAACGTGCCCAGCTGCCTGCCGTGTGTCTGCCTTATCCCAAAGAACATGTGCTGTGTGTGTATGTGGGAGAGGCGCGCGCATCTCCTGTATTCTGATGGGCTGGGGTACGCTAGGTGGGTTTGCTCTCCCCTCACCGTCTTCTAAGGCCTGATGGGCGTACGCTCCCCTCATTCTGATGGGAGGGGGGAAGAGGGTCACACTGGCAGTAGAAAAGCTCGCAGAAAATGGGTCCTGGAGTCATGACGAGACACATTTCAAGGAGAGAGAGAGAGAGAGAGAGAGAGAGAGAGAGAGAGAGAGAGAGAGAGAGAGAGAGAGAGGTATACAAACTTCTGTAATCTTTAAATACACCATAATTTTAACGGTCCACTGGAAGAAGAAAAAAAAAATAGAAACGTAAAAAAAAAAAAGAAAAAAAAGAAACAAACGCTGGACCATCCCGAGCTGAACTCAAGCTCAGCTCGGCAGTAAATTCCCGGCTGGCCAGAAAAACTCGTCCACTACACGTTTAAAACCAGAGTTCATGAGGAGGGGGGGGGGGCAAAAACTGAGTTCTACCCCCCACCTCCCCCCACCTCCAGTACCCAGGGAAGCGTCTGGTCGACGGCAATCAACAGTCTTCAGGAATAAACAAGAATCGCGTTGATAAATGATAATAAAGATAAAAAAAAAATGGATTGTCATTATTATTATTTTCTGTTTTTGCCATGCGAAAGTCTACGAGTTTTCTTATTTCTGCCCTTGAATGTACAGCTGACCCTTGAACACGACGGTATACGACCCTGGAACACGACGGTATACGACCCTTGAACACGACGGTATACGACCCTTGAGCACGACGGTATACGACCCTTGAACACGACGGTATACGACCCTTGAGCACGACGGTATACGACCCTTGAACACGACGGTACCGAACCTGGGGCACGACGGTATACGACCCTGGAACACGACGGTATACGACCCTTCAGCACGACGGTATACGACCCTTGAACACGACGGTACCGAACCTGGGGCACGACGGTACGACCCTTCCGTAGGTCAAAGGTCATGCCATCAATCGCAACAATGTGTACCGTTGTGTACCGTCGTGCGCGCGCCCCCCTTTACGACCGTACCGTCGAGTCCCTCAGGACAGCTGTGGTCCAGGAAGGGTTTTAAGGTTTGAAGGTCATCCATCATGAAGTGAGGGGTCCCCCGGGGGAGGGGGGGGGGCTGGTGTGACCCATAAGACTTGCTTATACTGACATGACCCGCGACCTGGCCTAACCCACCCCCACCCCGCCCCGCTGGCTCCCCCCCCCCTCTCTCTATCCCCGTCGTCTCCGCTCTCACAACTAGGCTGGCTCGCTCCTCCTCCCATCTTCTATCCTCATGTCCCCCCCCCCCACACACCCAACCTATCCCCTTCTGTAACTCCCGTCTCTCTCTCTCTCTCTCTCTCTCTCTCTCTCTCTCTCTCTCTCTCTCTCTCCATCACTCCCCCCCCCCCACCACGATGCCTCACTCCCCATCTACCTCACTCCCTCCCATCGCCTATCCGTCCTTCTCCCCCCTCCCCCCGTACAGCTGTCAGAATGCACACACACACACACACACACACACACACACCACACACACACAGACACACACACAATGGTAAGCAGGTGTCCCTCACTAGGATACAGATGCCATCACGTCCAGTGCAGGTGCGCTGGTCTGAACAGGTGTGTGTGTGTGTGTGTGTGTGTGTGTAGGGCACAAGACATGGTACATGCAGAGGGAGGGGAAGGGGGAGGGGAGGGAGAGTGCGTTAACAGACTTCAGGGGGGGGATGAAAATGCGCATAACTGCGTCACAATGCGTACGACTGCGTCACGCTTGAAGCACGTGCTTGATCAACTGTATGGGGACAGTAGTTATCTCCCCCCACCCCCCCCCCTGAAACACTCACCACCCCAGGGGGTGATCATTGCACCGGGGGGGGGGAGGGAGGGAGGGAGAGAATACTCAAGTTCAACTCGACTGTGACGACCATCATCTCCCCCTCCCTCCCCCCCCTACCCCTCACGACAGCGTCTGGCGGCAAGGTGAGGGTCAGCAATATATGGGGTGACGACCCCCACCCCACAACACCCCAGGCGCCGCCCGGGGGGTGTGTGTGTGTGGCCACCACTTCGTCTCCCCTCCCCCTCTCCCCCCTCCCTTCCACAGAATCCATCTTCTATATGTCCTTTACACCCACCAACACCCTCTTCTCCTCCCACATCCCCCCCCCCCACCCCACCTCGCAGGTACACCACAACCCAAGCTCCATAATTCAGGGGGAGGCGGGGGGGGGGGGGGGGGGCAAAACCCCCCCTTCCCCCTGGCCACTCGCTACCTGCTCTGTTCACCCTTATTCCCCCCCCTCACCCCTCACCCCTCACCTGGAGCCACTCACCCCTCACCTGGAGCCACTCACCCTTCCTTAACCTCCCTCAACCTCCCATTACCAAAACCTCACAACACTGGCCTCCCTCAGGTACGACTCCAGCAGGTAAGAACCCTGCAGCCAGACGTACGATCAGACTCGCAATACAACGCTGCTGTACGACTCGATTGCTCAATCAATTACTGGTAATTACGCGGGTAAGGCGTGTGTGTCTGTGTCTCTGTTTCAGTTGTCTCGATTTCACCCACTGGTCAGTACGGGGGGAGGGGGAGGGGAGGGTGGGACAGTACGGGGGGGGGGGGGAGGGGAGGGGGGGGACCGGCGCACGACCCTTAGTGTCGTACGTTTCCCGGCTCAAGCGTCGTTATGATCGCGTTCAAGGATCTTACCGTCGTGCATCCTCGGGCTTAAGTTCTGAACTTTCGTGGTCAAGGGTCGTATACCTCCGCGATCAAGGGTCGTAGTCTAACTGTAAGGGGTCGTACCTCCATCCTCAAGGGTCGTAACGTATTACTAAGGGGTCGTACCTCTACGATCAAAGGTCGTAAAGTCTTACTGAGAGGTCGTACCTCCACGATCAAGAGTCGTACCGTCTAAGTGAAGGGTCGTACCTCCAACGATACAGGACCGCACGGTGTAACTACCGGGTCGTACCGTCGTGCCCACGCCACCGGGGCAACAATGAATCACCACAGATGATAACCTCGTCATTCACCCGTCGGTAGTTAGCAACACCTGTCTGTACCCAACCACACTGCGCTGTTGTTACTGCGCAATGCTAACAACAACAACAACATAAACTAGACACTAAATCACAACACACAACCCTCTACCATTACAACCACCACACAACCCCCACACAACCCCCACACTACCACCACACAACCCCCACACTACCACCACACAACCCCCACACTACCACCACACAACCACCACACAACCACCACACAACCCCCACACAACCACCACACAAACACCACACAACCCCACACAACCACCACACAACCACCACACAACCCCCACACAAACACCACACAACCCCCACACAACCACCACACAACCCCCACACAACCACCACACAAACACCACACAACCCCCACACAACCACCACACAACCACCACACAACCCCCACACAACCACCACACAAACACCACACAACCCCCACACAACCACCACACAACCACCACACAACCCCCACACAACCACCACACAACCACCACACAACCCCCACACAACCACCACACAACCCCCACACAACCCCCACACAACACCACACAACCCCACACAACCCCACACAACCACCACACAACCCCCACACAACCCCCACACAACCACCGCTCGACCGTCCTGTATAACAGGTAATGCAACAACACCAAGATGATGCACTCACAACACAACATTCATAACCTCTGACGTGTTGTACAGGAGGTTGTACCAACAAACTCAGTAACTGTCATAAGGAAAACCAATCCACGTCTCTCAATACTCGTGAATAAATGGACCGAATTATATATATATATATATATATATATATATATATATATATATATAGAGAGAGAGAGAGAGAGAGAGAGAGAGAGAGAGAGAGAGAGAGAGAGAGAGCGTTGTTACGCTGTAACTCGGTAACAACACGAGCGTGTTCTCAAAACATGTTACCACCAGGCCCTTGAGCGCGTGTGGTACGACCCCGGGGTACAACGACCTCGCCTACGACCTGACCTGACCCCTTAATTGGGCTGTTAACCACGACGTAGCGTGACCTTTAACCTTACGCGCCAGATCCTTGGGTACAATATATATATATATATATATATATATATATATATATATATATATATATATATATATATATATATATATATATGTATTTACAGGTTTTGACCTTTAACAGTGAGATAATTATAAACAATATTTTGCGTATTTCTGGTGTCCAACAGACGTTACGCATGGCCAAGTGTGCGCACGTCACGTACGCTAGGAACGTGGAGGGTGGTCCGATGACGCACGTCGTGGTGGAGGAACACGCGCAGCACGTGGCATCCACATTCCTTCTAAATGTGGATGCACAGTAGAACATGCACACAAATTTCCTACGTTGTCGACCCAAGGGTCGTATACCGTCGTGTTCAAGGGTCGTATACCGTCGTGTTCAAGGGTCGTATACCGTCGTGTTCAAGGGTCGTATACCGTCGTGCTCAAGGGTCGTATACCGTCGTGTTCAAGGGTCGTATACCGTCGTGCTCAAGGGTCGTATACCGTCGTGTTCAAGGGTCGTATACCGTCGTGTTCAAGGGTCGTATACCGTCGTGCTCAAGGGTCGTATACCGTCGTGTTCAAGGGTCGTATACCGTCGTGCTCAAGGGTCGTACCGTCGTGCTCAAGGGTCGTATACCGTCGTGCTCAAGGGTCGTACCGTCGTGTTCAAGGGTCGTATACCGTCGTGTTCAAGGGTCGTATACCGTCGTGCTCAAGGGTCGTATACCGTCGTGCTCAAGGGTCGTATACCGTCGTGTTCAAGGGTCGTATACCGTCGTGCTCAAGGGTCGTATACCGCCGTGCTCAAGGGTCGTATATCGTCGTGTTCAAGGGTCGTATATCGTCGTGTTCAAGGGTCGTATACCGTCGTGTTCAAGGGTCGTATACCGTCGTGCTCAAGGGTCGTATACCGTCGTGCTCAAGGGTCGTATACCGTCGTGTTCAAGGGTCGTATACCGTCGTGTTCAAGGGTCGTATACCGTCGTGTTCAAGGGTCGTACCGTCGTGTTCAAGGGTCGTATACCGTCGTGTTCAAGGGTCGTATACCGTCGTGTTCAAGGGTCGTATATCGTCGTGTTCAAGGGTCGTATACCGTCGTGTTCAAGGGTCGTATACCGTCGTGTTCAAGGGTCGTATACCGTCGTGTTCAAGGGTCGTATACCGTCGTGTTCAAGGGTCGTATACCGTCGTGTTCAAGGGTCGTATATCGTCGTGTTCAAGGGTCGTATACCGTCGTGTTCAAGGGTCGTATACCGTCGTCTTCAAGGTTCGTATACCGTCGTGTTCAAGGGTCGTATACCGTCGTGTTCCAGGGTCGTATACCGTCGTGTTCCAGGGTCGTATACCGTCGTGTGTGTGTGCTTGAGACAGCAGAAGAGGGTGCTTAAAAATGGTTTGGACATATAGAGAGAATGGCTGAGGAAAGGTTGACTGAAAGGATTCATGTGTCAGAGGTGAGGGAACAAGGAGAAACGGAGGCCAAATTGGAGGTGGAAAGATGGTGTGAAAAAGATTTTGAGTGATCGGGGCCTGAACATGCAGGAGGGTGAAAGGCGTGTACGGGATACAGTGAATAAAGACACTGTAGATGACAGGGTGGACGTGCTGCCAACGGAATGAACCAGGGCACGTGACGCATCCGGGATAAACCATGGAAAGGTCTGTGGAGCCTGGATGTGGAAAGGGAGCTGTGGTTTCGGTGCATTATACATGACGGCTAGAGACTGAGTGTGAACGAATGTGGCCTTCGCTCAGTAACTGGTCCAGACCACGTGGTATTTGGTTATCTTACAGACCTCCTCATGCACTTGTCTTCCCCTCCCCCCCAACCACTCCCATTCTCACTATCTCAAAACCTCTTCCCCTTCCCTTCCTCAACCTCCCCCCCCCCCCACACGGTGTGATGTCGACACCCCCCCTCACCCCCACCCCCAGTCCTCACGTCCGATTCGCCATGCCCCCCCCCCCCCCCCCCCGCACGACACCAGGCGACACGCGCGTGTGGGGCGCCGGGAAATAACGTCCCCCACTGGCGAATTACGCGAACGCAAGTGCCTAAGCAGTGGTAAAATATGTGGGTCGCTAAGAAATAGTCCGTCAAAAATAGTTACAAAGAATATACCATGTGGTTCTACCACATATAAACATGAATATAAAAACTATAACGGTATATATATATATATATATATATATATATATATATATATATATATATATATATATATATACATATATATATATATACTTCTTTTTTAACGGCTTCCGAAAAGTGGCTCAGCGACTGAAACAAAACGACAAATGTATCGATAGTTCTGGAAACACGACCCAGCGTCGGTCAACCGATATGGCATTTTTCATTTTTCTTTCTTTTTCGTTTTCGTTGGTCTAAAAGAATATATATATATATATATATATATATATATATATATATATATATATATATATATATATATTATGCTTAATCGCTGTTTCCTGCGTCAGCGAGGTAGCGCCTGGAAAGAGACGAAGAATGACCTATACATACATAAACACTCATACACGCACATAAACATACATGTACATAACATATATACATATATACACATGTACACATCCTCCAGCGGTGGGCGCTACGCGTTACCCCTCCTGCCTCTTGGTAACATGTGGGAGCGAACGCTAAGTAACCCATTACCTCGCCGTATTTACCAACATATTTGTTGTTAACCAACAACCGTCTCTTAAAAGAAACTCACAAAAAGTTATGTTCATAATAAAAAACTACAACTCACTCAAAAGTTGTTAGTAAAAAAATTTAACACTCAAAAGTTGTTGTTAATACAAAATACAACTCACTCAAAAGCTATGTTGATATAAATACAACTCACTTATCATTCAAAGTAGAAATTATTGTTTTTTGTTTATATTCTCACTGCCCAACATACAATACAACCCCCCCCCACCTTGTATAAAACTAGGAGGGGTTAAAAAAGAAACAAACAGAACATGTACAGTATTTTCAGAGCTCTCTCTACTCTCTCTCTCTCTCTCTCTCTCTCTCTCTCTCTCTCTCTCTCTAACAGCAAAATCCTGTAACCCGATTCTAGGAAAACAAATATATATATATATATATATATATATATATATATATATATATATATATATATATATATATATATATATATATATTTTCTAGAATCGTTAAAACAAATATATAGCTATTCGCGCACAGGTCTTCGTCAAACCCACTATTGCAATCGTACCCTCGTTCAGCCGCTGCTGTCTATCCTTGTTAACACAGAAACGTTGGTCTGTCCGCTGCTTCTGCCTATGCTTGTAGCACAGAAACGTTGTTGCTGCACAGAAAAACCCATCATGCAATAATATTGACAGACGTAACGACCCGTCTTGTTCATGGACCACGTCTGTGTACAGACAGGCCGGCCCGTACTGTCTCATGAGACAGGATGCTAAACCATCACATGTCCACCCGTCTCTCGGGATCACAGTCCAATCACACTGTTAACTGGTGATTAGCGGGGGGGTGGGGGTGTGATTAGAGGAGGTGTTGGGGTGGGGGGGGGTGATTCGAAGGGGTGGGGGGGTGATGATTCCAACGCTCTGTACCCAATCTCGTAACTCTCAACGAGAGAGAGAGAGAGAGAGAGAGAGAGAGAGAGAGAGAGAGAGAGAGTGAGAGAGAGAGAGAGAGAGAGAGAGAGAGAGAGAGAGAGAGAGAGCGGGTGTGGGGTGTGCGTTCAGAATTACAGCATACAATTTTCCTTTTTTTTTGCGACCCGAAAAAAAAAACCCAACCACCTTGTTGAAATATCTCTAGCGCCCGTCCGCAACTCTCTCTCTCTCTCTCTCTCTCTCTCTCTCTCTCTCTCTCTCTCTCTCTCTCTCTCTCTCTCTCTCTCTCCGCCACGCGCAGCGAGTCGTCACCGCTTGGGGGGAGGGGGTGGGTGAGAGGATGGGGCGGGGGAGCAACACAAGTGGTCCGTATACCGACGGACGGACGGACGCACGGAGGGAGGGACGGACGGACGGACGGACGGAGGGACCAGCGCAGCCAGCCAGCGTCGCGCGGGGTCGGCTGTGCCCTGGCCCAGACCAACGCGACACAAGACGTGCCGACCAATATTTTACAACGATCGATCTCGGGGTTGGGGTGGGGGGGGGGGGGTTAGGTCCTCCGTAACCCCCCCCCCCCCCACACGAGGTTGGGGTGGGGGTGGGTACGGTCGCTCCCGGGAGTCTGAGCAGAAATTTCTCTAGAAATATTTCTTTCTTTCCTTTTCTCTTTAATCTCTAAAGTATGATGGACTCATATATATATATATATATATATATATATATATATATATATATATATATATATATATATATAACGGAGGGCTGGAAATCCTTCCCTCTCGTTTTTAGTTTTCCTAAAGAAGGAACAGAGGAGGGGGCCAAGTGAGGATACGGAGGCTCAGTCCTCTGTTCTTAACGCTACCTCGCTAACGCGGGAAATGGCGAATGGTATAGTATGATATATATATATATATATATATACCATCCTTACTATCAGCAATATACGACTAACTGGCAACATCCCTCCCCCCCCTCAGCCGGCCCCCGGGGGTCGACCGATGATGTAACCGCCTACGTCATCGACGCGTCACGGGCGGAAGCCGGCCAATCAGGCGTCGGCCACATGAGCGCCGCCCGTCAGCGGGTGGTCGATACACGTCGAAGCGGTGTTGTGTGTGATAATTCGACCCAGGTGACCCAGCCTCGGTCAATACAGATAATTATTGATGTTATTAACGAATAATGAGGATCATCATATCTCCCATGGTGGAGGGGGGGGGGGTGAGGCTTGTATATCAATAGAAATAATAATATTTGTTATTTCTGAGGTTTATATATATATATATATATATATATATATATATATATATATATATATATATATATATATATATATATATATATCTTTCTTGTATGACAAAGTGTATTATTAACATGCTGACTTTAATGAAGGCAATTTAGTTATACTGTTTCAGAAGCGTAGAATTACACACACACACACACACACACACACACACACACACACACACGCGTGCACACGCGCCCTACACGAACGTGTGGCGCGGACACGAGTCTGAGGTCATGCGTAAAAATCATGGAATGAGGTTCCTGACTAACGTAAGGAGGAGGAGGAGGAGGAAGAAGAAGAAGAAGAGAAGAAGAAGTAGTAGTAGAAGAAGAAGAGGAAGAAGAGGAAGATGAGGATATAAATGAAGGCGTGGAGTTGGCTGGAGATGTTATAAAACACAAGGGAGAAGAAAATGCAATGAAAAAATATATATGATAAAAAGTTTTTATGATAAAGAAAAAATAAATAAATATTGAGTGTAAAACTGTTGACCAAGCAGGAGCAGGTGGGGTGGGGGGGGGGGAGGGGGGGTGCATGACGTCACCGCCAGCACACGGAGCCAAACGTTCCCCAAACGTTTCTCGGGAGGGGGCCACCTGCAGCAATCGAACGTTCGCTAAACGTTCGAATAGAATAGATACATATAGATATAGATGGCTAGATAGATAAACAGATAGACAGGTATAGATAGATAAACAGATAGACAGAGATAGATAAACAGATAGACAGATATAGATAGATAGACAGATAGATAAGGGAGGATATGGACAACCGATGATCGACCTAATTTTGGACCCTTACTGACCACACTACCGAGCAGGAACTCCGAGGGAACACGGTCCACGGATCAGCCTCTTATCTAGGTCACTTCCAAACGTGATTCATTCCTGTCTTATTCCTTATAATTTGTTGCATCATTTATGATAAATATAACTGAAGACGGACGGCCCGAACCATCTCATGTATTTGAAAAATAAAGTGAAAATAAAAAAAAGGAAAATTAATTCACACTTTACCTAGTGAAGGAAAACGTGTTGTCAGTAGAAGTGGTAAAGGGAAAAAACAGAAAGCTAGTAAATATTTGACTAAATATTCTTTGAGCTTTAGCAGCAAAGTGTATTCACGAAAATATTCTGCCTCTCCATATATATATATATATATATATATATATATATATATATATATATATATATATATATATATATATACATATGACCTCTTTACAGCCATTAAATATTAAAACAAACACACACTACAATCCTGGACGCTCCCTCCCCCCCTATCATGACCAACCTCTATAATTAGACTGGTACTGAACACGACCACACACACACACACACACACACACACACTGAACGCGACCTATACGCAGACTGGGCCGGCAGAACGCATCATCAGATGTTCTCCTACGCCACAACAGCTGATGAGTCAAGACGCATCCGGCCCGGCCATGAGGAGGTGGGCTGAGGTCATCATGAGGCCAGGATGAGGGAGAGGGAACACCTCACGTACACGACATGATGCGAACACGAGGGCATGAGTGACCTCGTGTGGTGAGGAGGGTCATCCACTTTATTAATACACTTACGCCTTCTCCTGCATCCAATATAAGTGGAAGACACACTTATATTGACCACCTCCTCCACCGTCTGAACTGGTGGTGAGGGCGAAGGAGGAGGCGTTCTAAGGGCACGCCCCTACACCACGACAGTTACCAACCGCCCCTCCAGCACGACCTTGCGCCCCTTAAACCCTGTAACGACCCTTACAGTACGACGTAGACCGAGGGTACGACCCTTGTTAACGACTGTGTATACGACCGTCCGGGTACGACCACCAGGCGTGATGGCCTGACCTTTGACCTAACGCTTAAACATCGGGGCCTGATCACATGACATAAACGTAACCGAATTAATACAACCGAGAATTACGGAGAAAATACACGATAGAAACACGTAAAAAAAAAAGTTTATTTCTTTCAAATAATGCTTAAAAATATAATAAAAAGTCTACGAAATATGCGTTTCAGGGTCTTGCTTGATATCTTATCTAATCAGGTCTGAGGTGTGGGCTGGGTCCATCCTGGTGGGGGGGGGTAGATAAAGTAGGACGGAGGGGGGGGGGGGACACAACACACACACACACACACACACACACACACACAATGGCGCACTCTTCAGTCATTATTCTACAACTGACTTCCATTTATACGTAACCACACCGCTAAACTAACTACACTAGTAGTAATTCACTTTCCCTTTAATTGCCCCATCTTATAGTAGTCGTAGTAGGAGGAGGAATTAATGAGAAACACCAACTTGCCATATTAGTACGATTTTCCCGCCATCATAGCGACGGGATTTTGAAATGTGTTGCGCAATGCAAACTTTACCTCGTCTCTAAACTATTAATTAACCAGAGACGAGCATGGGAAATCACTCACAACAGATCTCCATCCATCTGCGATTCTGTACGTGAATAATTCACGTTCGGAACCCACGCGATGCCCCGGAAAAAGGAAGTTTTCTGAAGTATTTAAACTAAGACATGTCGGCAGCCATCCGCCATGATGATGACGTCACGAGCGCATTCCACCAACGTCCGCTCAACGTTTGATCAACTCCAGGCACGTGAGACCGTCGCCTATGTATATATATACACACACACACATCTATATAAATCTCTATTATATATATATAAACACCTAACCTTAATAATATAGCTTTATCTGTATGAAACAGGACCATTAGGGGCTATTTGGGCATTTCCCAACGGACAAACTGGCAACTGTTGATGAATGAGTCAATTTTCTTTAATTTTCTTCTTACTATTGTATCTTCCTGGTTGTAGTCGGCGTGGTATTGTATAATACAGTAATACAATAGTATACATCTTATGAATGATTAGAGAACAGGTTCTTATGCCTGAAAATGTATATATATTAATGTGATCTGTATATATACATCTGCAAATGTATATAATCCGTGACAATATTGCTTTTGTAATATAAATACAAACATAAAAATACAAGTAATACAGTAAGTGGATTTCAAAGGAACTGCGGAATACAGTAATATAAAACTAATACAATAGGAAGTTTTACGCAGTCAAAAGTCTACAGAAAACGTGCCTCGGGCCTGACGCAATGTATATAAGTATACATATTAGGATTCCATGCACAAGTATACATACATACATACATGGGTCTCATACACAAGCATAATGTTAGTGTTCCATACACACAAGTATACATAGGAAGGTTCTCATACAGAAGTATACATAATACAAAGGGTTTCATACGCATGTATACACACTTATACGTCATGATCAAGATGTATATCACACACACACACACACACACACACACACACACACACACACACACACACACACACACACACACACACACACACACACACACACACACACACACACACACACACACACACACACACACACATATACACACACATACACACACACACACATGAACGCAAGCAGGGGCAACAATAATGGCGTAATGACGCAACATTTCCTTAATCTTAAGTGGGTCATGGACGCAAGGCTGGTGCCTCATGACCACCATGTTGCCACACTTCATGATGACGTGGTGCCTCATGACCGCCATGTGGCCACACCTCATGATGACGTGGTGCCTCATGACCGCCATGTTGCCACACCTCATGATGACGTGGTGCCTCATGACCGCCATGTGGCCACACCTCATGATGACGTGGTGCCTCATGACCACCATGTTGCCACACCTCATGATGACGTGGTGCCTCATGACCACCATGTTGCCACACCTCATGATGACGTGGTGCCTCATGACCGCCATGTGGCCACACCTCATGATGACGTGGTGCCTCATGACCGCCATGTGGCCACACCTCATGATGACGTGGTGCCTCATGACCGCCATGTGGCCACACCTCATGATGACGTAATTGTCATCTTATTTAGACGTACAACGGTTCGGGGGAGGGGGGAAGGAGGGAGGGGGGGGGAGGGGGAGGGGCTAATATGGTGGTAAGTTCGCTGGGTTTTTTTTATATATATATTTCTTGTGGTTTTAAATAGAACGTCTGAGGATAGAGGCATTGTCCTGTCCAGTCCCGTCCCACGCAACCCCTGTCACCTCCCCCCCCCCCCCTCTCACTGTTCGAGATGATTCTAGAAGGAAAAGACCTTTGGATTTTTATCATACAAGTCGATCTGTATGTCTATCTAAATCTATCTATCTATATATGTCTACTCATCTATCATCATCATCATCACCTCCCCCCCCCCCCACCACCAAGGGCGTGTGTCGCACACCTTGAACTCCAGACATGGACACGTTAACCAACATTTTAACACCAAGGTTAACTTTTAACTCCAGACATGGACACGTTAACCAACATTTTAACACCAAGGTTAACTTTTAACTCCAAACATGGACACGTTAGCCAACATTTTAACACCAAGGTTAACTTTTAACTTTTAACAGTTCCCACACCCACCTTAGCCAGCCATAATCCCCCTCCACCCTCACTTACCATCTAATTAATCCATCAATATTTACCAAATAAACATTGAACAACATCGACAACAAAACCAAGAAACAATTTACGATGATAAACAATAACTGAATTATTGACGATACTGTTCTTCGTAAATTAGGTGTATTAACTGCCCACCTCCTACATAACGGGGTTATCCATGCATACAAAGCGACCAACCACACACCTACCCCCCCCCCCCCCCCCCTCCCCCCACCCCCCCTCCCCCCCTCCCCCCCCCCCCCATGAATCATTTCCTCACGGGGAATATCACCCCCCCACCTCCCCCCCACGTGGGGGGGGGAGGGGTGATATTAATCACGTGGGTTACGCAGGTCACAGACCGTCGTAACAACCTAATTAACCATTCTCACTCGAGTGTAGTTCAGTCATTAATTAAAACAATTAAAGACCTGGCTAATTAACCCAACTATCTATGAATGGGCCAACGAGCGCGGTGTTACCCCCCCCCCCCACACCGGTAGGGGGAGGGAGAGTGGGGGGGGCTATCAGTAACCAACCACCCCCCAGCCTCTCGTTTTAGGGTGGTGACGTCACACACAACCCCTCGTCGGTCGCCATGGCAACGCCTGAGTGTGTCTGTGGACGGCGTGGCGACGTGTGGCAACCCCCCACGCCCGGCCTGACGGTGGGCACCCCGCGCTGCTCCCCTCGCCCCTCCCCCCCTCCCCCTGGGCAATCGATATTCGCGATCGTTATCTCACTTATTCCTGCTTTACCAATACCCACAAGTCTTCGAATATTCTCCCCCTCCGCACCGCAGCCGACGTCGATGAATATCTGGGGATCTCAGAATATTCGAGATATTTGAATATTCGACGTAGATGAATATCGGGGAGGTGGGGGCGCTCGCAGAATATTCTAGATATATGAATATTCACCAAAATGTAATCCAGGAATCATTTAATGTTTCAGGTAAGTATGGACATCTATTTCAGTTACGTGGCGTAGCGAAGGAAACTAAAAATAATTCACCATTTCCTTCATATAACTAAATCTAATTCCCTTACTGCTTTGAGCCATAACTTCATTCATCAGTTATCACCAGACACGCTATCACACCCATTTATCATTTACCTTAAAGTCATAATACTTTCCAAACCCCATTACACTCCCAATTACAATTAACCATCCGTTATCACATTATAAAATATGGTCAATTATGTTAAACTTACCCTATTATCATCCACGTATCCTTATCTCCCCTTCTTATCACACTTATCAGGGATAATGATAACTGATAACCACTAAATGTTATGTATGAGTTGTATCGTCCACTGCAACTCTACAGATGCGAGGCTTCGAACCCCACTTAACCGTGAACATATCACCCCCCTCCCATCTCTTAACCCCCCCCACCCACCCATCCAGCGCCTCAAATGTAATCTTTCTTTCAATTACCTTCTCGTAATTCACCAAAATGCAATCATCTGTCTCTATTTCGTCCCACATGATTATCCCTCTTACTGACGTGTATACGACACGTTTCGACCCATCATTTAAACGTAATCACCTATGTAAACTGTTAGATTATCCCCCCGTTGTTGTTTACCGCCATTAACGATGATTACAGTGGCAGCAATACCATATAAACCATCACTTGTCAACAGCCTCGTTAACTACACTTGGTAGTTTGCAATTCCTTCCTCCATCCAAATCCATCTATTCACCTGAAGTCAACATCTCGTTGATATTCCATCTTATACCAACATGCCTCGGGATTCCCCTCCGTTTTCTTTGGGATCCCTACAGCGCTCAGGAAGCAGACCACGTCCACCGGGCAGTTCCAAAGCTCATAAACCCGTGGTAATGTTGTGTGTACGTACGTCTGTGTGAGGTATGTATGGGGCAGTATGTAATAGCGTGTGTAATGAGGTAGTTGCACTTGCACTGTGGCTGTTGGGTCTTGTTGTACACTGAAACGATGGCCTGTAATGGAGCGATGGGTGGCGTCCAAAGTTGAGCCGAGAAAGTGTGACCCGTGTATGTCTGGGGAGTGGCAGTTTCACATGTGTGTATGTCTAGCGAGTTTGTGTTTAAGACCAGTTTGGGAGGGCAGTTGTTTAGAGCTGCTGGGTCATGTTGTGAGAGTATTGTGATTGTGTTGTGAAGGTGTTGAGTGTTAATGGTTGTAAGCGAGCCGGTAATTGTTCTGACAGCTCTGTTTGGTTTGTAGTTATACTTTGGCTTGCGAGTGGGAGAATGACTCTCACAAATACATTGAATACCTGAAATTCACTGTACATACATACATGCACACCCACGTGCACACACACACACACACACATACGAGGCCAATACTCCACGGAAATGGAAGAAAACGAGCCAATTGCCCCACACACACGAGAGTTAAAGTGGTAAACAAGACCCCGTTATCACTATAACCAAACACGAAGCGACAGCAACATAACCAGGGATCATGTTGACACAACTTGGCTCATACCCGCTGGTGAAGGCAGACACCACCGGCTCACGGGAACGAGATGACAGCAATCGGTCGGGTAATCTGTGTGTGACACAGACGCAACATCCTGCGAAAACTATGGTGTGTGTGTGTGTGTGTGTGTGTGTGTGTGTATGGCAGGCCAGCATGTGTATACTACCCTCCTCCAGCAGGACACTCATTCGAAGCCCAGATACGCAGGTGAGGTGTCAGAGGAAGGCTGTATACAGGTGTTGACAGCGACTTACAAGAGGGGAGGGGAGTACACACGGGCTGAGGGTGAGGGGTAACAAATGATGGGGTCAGGTCACCGACCCCTCGTGGGGTCAGCGTTATACTGGCCATGATCCCAGGGTGGGTGATTGAACCACACGAGGCCGAACCATGGGTAGACGTGGTTCGCAGATCCTAACCACATGGGACGTGGGACTGGGATACGTCGGGAGTGAACACACGAACATGGAGGTAGATTGGTCCCACAACAGAGACGAAATCTAACCCAACAACAACGAAACTGTGATATATATTATATATTTTTCTCTGGTGTTTATCAATTGATTACGGTGTAGGGACGACAGACCCGGGACACGAACCGTGTCTCTCTCTATATACACCAGTGACTCACTGTGACTCATGGGATACACTGTCTATGGTGAGTAAGGAACTGAACTGAACTGACTGATATGTGAGGAAAACCCGGGGGTGAGGAAGCTACCAGAGGTGTGTGTGTGTGTGTGAGGGAGGGAGGGAGGGAAAGAGGGAGGGAGGGAGGGAACTAAGAAGAATCTTGTGTGAAGGGAGGCCAACTGGGGGTGTGGTCTGTTTCCCAGACTGCCTCTAATAAGACCATGGAGAGGGTGAGGTGGTCTATGAGGATGGAACACGTAACCTACGTTCCCCCTGAGGTGGAGCAGGCCACACTGAGGAGGGGAGGGGAGGGGAGGGGAGGGGAGCATTTCATAAACACCCCAGAGTTGTGATAAGAAGAGGGAGAGAGAGGGGGAGGGGGGTATCCACGAGGGGAGAGCTCCTTACCTTTATGTACACACACACACACACACACACACAGACACAGACACACACAGACACACACACAGACATTCCTTCTCACCTGCTTTGTCCTCCAACACTACCCCCCCCAACCCCTTCCCCTCCCTCACATTCTTCCTTCCCCACCCCCCGACCCCCCCACGCACTCCAGCAACACACTCTCCACACGCCAACGAACTCTTGGTCAGCCTGTTTCATGCCGTCCCTCGAGTGTGTGACACAGAACACACACACACACACACACACACACACACACACACACACACCCCTCACCATCCCAATCCCTCACAGATGAACGACTACATTCCACAGAAAATGGGAAGTGGTCTGTATTGCACGCACGTGCGGCGCCGGCTGTGCACGCGCCCAGTCTCCATCTTTCCAAACAACGCCTCTATACCACTGCAGCTGTGTGGGCCAGGAGTGTGTACATACAGACCAACGGTCAAAACCTTCCGTCCCACGTGAACACACACACACACACACACACACCCCATTCATCACGTGTACACTCACACACACACAAAATAATCTATACTTCATTATTCACGTCAATATCAAGTGAATGGACGAAACAGGGCAGCCGCTGTACAACAACAACAACAACAACAACAGTAATTCAAGAGAAATTGCACGTTCTAATATCAACCACTTATCATTGTTCATTCGCCTACGTGTATATAAATATGCTCTCGCTCATGGATATATATATATATATATATATATATATATATATATATATATATATATATATATATATATATATATATATATATATATTCTTACCACAGGTGATGTATTGTTAATTTCCAGTTTATGAAGTCAAGAAATACTATTTCCTATGGACATTAAAATGTTAAACTTTAAATGTTTATCACTGAAATGAAAGCTATTCTCTCTCTCTCTCTCTCTCTCTCTCTCTCTCTCTCTCTCTCTCTCTCTCTCTCTCTCTCTCTCTCCCTTTTCCGTGCTTGATCGCCGTTTCCCACGCTTATATGTAATCGTCCAACAAACACGAGGTTATGACCTCTCCTCACACCCAGGGAGGGGCTACCAGTCAACACCTCACACTGCCTCATTCACGAACGGTGAGAGCAGTGTGCCATTACCCCATTCATGGGGGTAGTGGCAGAACGCCATTCATGGGGGTAGTAGGGACAGGGGGGGGGGGGAAGTGTCGGTGATAAAGGGCATTACAATGAACTGTTGTCAATTATGGTTGACGGAGATGTTTAATGAGGTGGAGGAATGAGGGAGAGAGAGAGGAGGAGGAGGAGGAGGAGGAGGTGGAGGAAGACAAGTGAGAGTGGGTGAGAGGGGGGGAGTGTAGTACACAAACACGTGCTGTGAGAGTCATCGAAAGCTGTGTTGAAATACGATCAAGTGATGTCGAGGAAGAAAATGGGCAACCGTGTCATCACAGGAGAAAACGGGTGACCGTGATGTCACGAGAGAAAACGGGTGGCCGTGATGTCACGAGAGAAAACGGGTGGCCGTGATGTCACGAGAGAAAACGGGTGGCCGTGATGTCACGAGAGAAAATACTGGTCGTCGTCGTAATGTCACGAAGAAACCAGTAGCCGTGATGTTACGAGAGAAAACGGGTGGCCGTAGTCACAAGAGAAAACGGGTAGACACATACCGTAAAAAAGACAGTAGCAAAACCATGAGAGAAAATGGGTTGCCGTGATGTTGCTAACGAAAACGGGCAGTAGGGAGAAACAGATGGCCAAGCTTTTTTTCGACTTCCCTGGTTCTCCCATATCATGGATTTTGTGATGACGATTTTGAGTTTGTTTTTATATATATGAAACGGAGGAAGTAAAACAAGAAAAACAAAAACTATTACTTAAAAACAATTGTCAATTCTTTCGCCTGCAAACAAACAAACAAAAAACAGCTGCTCTATCATACGTTCAAATGTAAACAAGAGCGTCCGTGGCAAACCATTTAATGTAAACAATGATTCAGGTGCTTGAACCTTAGACGTAAACAACCCTGCACGTGCGGCAGGTAGGCAGTGTAAACAACACCACGGTTGCCACACACCCCAAGTTTCAAACAGTAACACATGTTTGCTAAAATATCGATGAAAACACCAGACGGCTCTATCAACATAGCAGAAGTGCCGCCAGATATGCAAATGTAAACAATAACAACAACACACTTGCTACACTTAAAAATACAAAGAATAACACAGGTGTTACGGGTGAACGTGAACAGATGATATATATATATATATATATATATATATATATATATATATATATATATATATATATATTTTTTTTTTTTTTTTTCTTTCTTTCTTTCATACTATTCGCCATTTCCCGCGATAGCGAGGTAGCGTTAAGAACAGAGGACTGGGTCTTTGAGGGAATATCCTCACCTGGCCCTCTTCTCTGTTCCTTCTTTTGGAAGAAAAAAAAAAAGAAAGAAAATATGTATATATCATCAATATCAACCTAGGATATGTAGCCTTTACACAACCGCTTCTCAAATTACGTCGAAAAGTCTCATTCCATTCAACTTTTCCGAAGAACAAAAATCATTAGAGAAAACGGAGGCAGCCCCACACAGAAAACGGAGTGTACACGTCACGATATCATTACCTGGATCAACATGTTTCGCACAGGCAAACATTTAGTATTTACGTCTTATGTTGTTTCTCATGTTTGGGAACGTAATCAAATCTAGTGAACGTGTTTAAGTAACTGTTTATATAATTCTAACATCTACATTTTTAATCTTAAAAGCAATTTTCTTTGAAAAACCTACATTTTTTTTTTTGTTTTAAAATCTAAGTATTTACTTTTACAACTATATTTCTAGTTATAATATTCATATTTGAATATATTTAGAAAAACATTGAATTTGTCTAAATATATGTAGGAAAACATTTAAACTTGTCAAAACATACGAAGAAAATGTAGATGTCTAAATATACATAGACAAACATTTAAATTTGTCTAAATACACGAAGAAAAAACTTAATTTGTCTAAACATAAAAACATATAAGTTCAAATGTCTAAATATACTCAGAAAAAAAGTTTAAAATTGTCTAAAATACGTAGAAAAAAAATTTAATTTCTCGAAATTTACGTAGATTAAAAACTTGACCTCCTTACCTGGGTCATACGAGGAAGGCTAAGGTGGTGTGTCCTGATATAGCGTTCAGTGTCGGGTCTTCACACGACCATACACCGTCCACACCTGCGGTAGAAACATCTATTAATGATGGACACTTTCGGACGTGGTCAATACTCACGGTTTTTTTTGAACGAAGGGTTTTTATTCACGAAAATCTACCTTGAAGATATGATCAAGTAAACTTTGGCCGGCGTGTACAACGTCTACATATACAGACCCACACACACATATACACAAACGTGTACACATATATGTACGAATACACATATACACGTACATACGTACTTGTATAGGAGTGGAGAGATGGTTAATATATCATAGGTATTCGCCATTTCCCGCGTTAACGAGATAGCGCTAAGAACAGAGGACTGAGCCTTTGAGGGAATATCCTCACCTGGCCCCCTTCTCTGTTCTTCCTTTTGGAAATATAAAAACGGGAGGGGAGGATATCAAGCCCCCCTCCGCTCCCTTCCCTTTTAGTCGCCTTCTACGTCACGCAGGGAATACGTGGCAAGTGTTCTTTCTCCCCTATCCCCAGGGATAATATATATATATATATATATATATATATATATATATATATATATATATATATATATATATATATCCGCCCCCACGAGTGTACAACGCCCAGTGTCCGTACTGTACAGGTGTGAGTACTACAATCATGTACACTGCCCTGGGATAGGGTGAATCAGACTGAGGTGTGGGGGGTGGATAGAGGGAGGAGGGGGAGTATAAAGGGAGGGGGGAGAGTAATGAGGGAGGGGGGGGGGTGAATATAAAGCGAGATGATAAATACAGAAAGGGGTAAATATAGTAGTATGGGTCAATGTAAGGGGGAGGGGTTAATATAGTGGGAAGGGGTGAATATAGGGGGGGGTTAATACAGTGGGAGGGGGTAAATGTAGGGGATGTCAGTATAGTGGAATGGGGTAAATAAAGAGAGGGGATCAATATAGTGGGATGGGGTAGATATAGACAAAGGAGACTGATATAATGGGAAGGGGTAAATGTGGTGGAAATGGGGGGGGGGGGTAAACCACTGGATGGAAAGAGGGACGTAACCCACGTGGGTTCTGCTGGTGTCTGGGGACATCTATGGAAAAGTGAGGGGAAGTCTGTGTCTCGCTGTCTCCCCTTCCATCACTCTCCCATTCCTTTCCCACCAGCCCCTTTCCACTGACACCGTCACAAGACTGTTCCTCACCTTTCCCACCGACCCTTCTGTTCCACACCCTCGCTGAAAAGAAGCTGGAAATGTTCCCACCTTTACGCTGGTTGGATGGGTCTCTCTCTCTCTCTCTCTCTCTCTCTCTCTCTCTCTCTCTCCTCCCTCTCCCTCCCTCTCTCTCTCTCTCTCTCTCTCTCTCCTACCCACTCTCACTATCTATCTTCGCCGCCTCCCTCCCCCCCCTTCCACCCCCCCCCCCCTACCCCCTACAGGGTGGCCGCCTGGCCCCCGTTTTCCTCACTGCCCGTGACGTCACAGCCCGGGGCTCGAGGCAGGAGCGATCAATAGACAGACAAGAGAGAGACACAGACACTGTCGGTCATATTGGCTGTGCCAAGCCTGGCTGTTACTGCTGTACTGACGCGTCTGTGTCACAGCTGTACTGGTGTCTGTGTCACAGCTGTGCTGGTTTCTGTGTCACAGCTGTACTGGTTTCTGTGTCACAGCTGTACTGGTGTCTGTGTCACAGCTGTACCGGTGTCTGTGTCACAGCTGTGCTGGTTTCTGTGTCACAGCTGTACTGGTGTCTGTGTCACAGCTGTACTGGTTTCTGTGTCACAGCTGTACTGGTGTCTGTGTCACAGCTGTGCTGGTGTCTGTGTCACAGCTATACTGAGGTGTCTGTGTCACAGCTGTACCGCTGTCTGTGTCACAGCTGTATCGGTGTCTGTGTCACAGCTGTGCTGGTGTCTGTGTCACAGCTATACTGAGGTGTCTGTGTCACAGCTGTACCGCTGTCTGTGTCACAGCTGTATCGGTGTCTGTGTCACAGCTGTGCTGGTGTCTGTGTCACAGCTATACTGAGGTGTCTGTGTCACAGCTGTACCGCTGTCTGTGTCACAGCTGTACAGATGTCTGTGGCACAGCTGTGCTGGTGTCTGTGTCACAGCTGTACTGGTGTCTGTGTCACAGCTGTACTGGTGTCTGTGTCACAGCTGTACCGGTGTCTGTGTCACAGCTGTACTGGTGTCTGTGTCACAGCTGTGCTGGTGTCTGTGTCACAGCTGTACTGGTGTCTGTGTCACAGCTGTGCTGGTGTCTGTGTCACAGCTGTGCTGGTGTCTGTGTCACAGCTGTGCTGGTGTCTGTGTCACAGCTGTACTGGTGTCTGTGTCCACACTACCTCGCCTGAGGTGTGGTCAAAAATGTGGCAGCTTCCTGGAGAGGTGGGGGAGGTGACCCCCCCCCCCAACGTATGATGAATATGTGGGGTGGGTTGTGCACTTACACACACACACACACACACACACACACACACACACACACACACACACACACACACACTCAAACACGTGTTCACGTGATCCACGTCCCCCGTCTCGTGAACACGTGTTGGCGTTGGTCTGGACCCACGTGACCGACTACAACAACAACAACAACAACACAGAGCGGTTGTTGTTGTTGTTGTTGTTGTTGTAGTGATCTGGGCGTTGTGGAAACAGACGGGAGGGGGAGGGGAGGGGAGTGGAGGGGAGGGGGAGGGGGAGGTTAAGACACTTTCGAGAAAAAACTTCTTTTTTTCTTTTTCTTTTAAATAATATTTTTTCTAACTTTTTTTCCTGTTCGAGATGTAAATGAGAGAGAGAGAGAGAGAGAGAGAGAGAGAGAGAGAGAGAGAGAGAGAGAGAGAGAGAGAGAGAGAGAGAGAGAGGACTTCCTGCCAAAGGTCACCCTCCACTGACCCTTCCGGACCAGGTCATGACCTTTACCAAGAAAAGGTCCTGGCACCCCCCCTCCCCCCTCTGTGTCAAACCAGTAATTACCAATTAACTCGTTCAGGCCCCCGTTGCCCACCCTAGCTCCGGAGCGCCCGCCATGCGCGCACACGTCGTGAATCGTTCTGTATTCGTGAGTGTGACGTAAGCACACACACTCACTTCGTGAGGCCCTTCATCCGTGAGTGTGGCAACGTGCACGCACCGACACGCACGTCACCTTACGAATTCACGAACACTACCTTATGAATTCACGTACACCACCTCACGAATCCACGAATACCACCTTACGAATTCACGTACGTCACCTTACGAATCCACGTACGTCACCTTACGAATCCACGCACGTCACCTTACGAATCCACGTACGTCACCTTACGAATTCACGCACGTCACCTTACGAATCCACGTACGTCACCTTACGAATCCACGTACGTCACCTTACGAATTCACGTACGTTACCTTACGAATCCACGTACGTCACCTTACGAATTCACGTACGTTACCTTACGAATCCACGTACGTCACCTTACGAATTCACGTACGTTACCTTACGAATCCACGTACGTCACCTTACAAATTCACGTACGTTACCTTACGAATCCACGTACGTCACCTTACGAATTCACGTACGTTACCTTACGAATCCACGTACGTCACCTTACGAATTCATATGGTCGTCCGCCCACCCCACATGACCCCGGATCAATCAAACTGTCTCATGCAGGCAAACCACAAACTACTTGTACCACTAACCACCCACCACCCACCCACCGCCCACCCACCACCCACCCACCCGACCCCTACCCACCACCCACCAGACCCCCACCACCCACCACACCAGCTGTGGCCTCGCTGGCCAACCATCTGGCCACCCCACGACGGCAACAGCGTCTCCTCCCCCCCGGGGGAGGGGGGAGGGGAAGAGGTCATTGCGAGGTCATGTAGTTTTTTTTCAAGGAGGGGGAACGGGAGGGAAGGGAAGGGAAGGGAAGGAAGGGAGGGAGGGAGGTGGAGGGAACATGATGGAGATGCCGCTACGCGCTTCCTAGGCGTGGGCCACCACACACGCCGGGGGCATGTCAGGGCTTAGCCACACCCTCATCTAAGGGCTATAATCCTTGTGTGTACTCATGTCACGGGCAGACATGTCGACCAAAGCGTCAAATCAACATTGCCGTTCGTGTGGGATATAGCCTAAATTCTCCCCCCCCCAACGCAACACAACCCCCCCACCAACGCAACACAACCCCCCCACCCAACGCAACACAACCCCCCTCCCCCAACGCAACACAACCCCCCCCCCACCAACGCAACACAACCCCCCCAACCAACGCAACACAACCCCCCTCCCCCAACGCAACACAACCCCCCCACCAACGCAACACAACCCCCCCCAACGCAACACAACCCCCCTCCCCCACCAACGCAACACAACCCCCCCAACCAACGCAACACAACCCCCCTCCCCCAACGCAACACAACCCCCCCACCAACGCAACACAACCCCCCCTCCCCCAACGCAACACAACCCCCCTCCCCCAACGCAACACAACCCCCCCCCCAACGCAACACAACCCCCCTCCCCCAACGCAACACAACCCCCCCACCAACGCAACACAACCCCCCTCCCCCAACGCAACACAACCCCCCCACCAACGCAACACAACCCCCCCAACCAACGCAACACAACACATCCTGTATCTGGTGTGTACACGATGCTGAGCCTCCTCCTGTGCTCTGCGTGGAGGATGAGGAGAACACGGAGGGCGGGTCACCTGCTGTCTGTGTGTGTGTGTGTGTGTGTGTGTGTGTGTGTGTGTGTGTCAGAGACCAAAGAAACATAGAGAGCATTCTATCGATCCTTTGTGAGTGTATCTCTATCTGTACTTATCTATCTACCCCACCTTACCCTTGTCATATAGAGATAGCACCTATCTATCGAACCCCTGTCCTAGATCTATTGACACATCTATCTATCTGTCTATTGTATCCTTGTAACTCAACCATACATCTATCCACATATCTGTATGAGCACGACGGTACACGACCCCTGGTATGGTGACCTCCCTGACCTTTGACCTGACCTTTGAGGGGTCATGACCTTGTACCGTAGGGTTCAAGGGTCGTACCGTCGTGCACAAGGGTCGTATGCACAGCCCTGCTCAAGGGTCGTACCGTATCACCCCCTGCTCAAGGGTCGTACCGTATCACCCCTTGCTCAAGGGTCGTACCGTATCACCCCCTGCTCAAGGGTCGTACCGTATCACCCCCTGCTCAAGGGTCGTACCGTATCACCCCTTGCTCAAGGGTCGTACCGTATCACCCCTTGCTCAAGGGTCGTACCGTATCACCCCCTGCTCAAGGGTCGTACCGTATCACCCCCTGCTCAAGGTTCGTACCGTATCACCCCTTGCTCAAGGGTCGTACCGTATCACCCCCTGCTCAAGGGTCGTACCGTAACGCTACCTGCTCAATGGTCGTACCGCATCACCCCCTGCTCAAGGGTCGTACCGTATCACCCCCTGCTCAATGGTCGTACCGTATCACCCCCAGCTCAAGGGTCGTACCGTAACGCTACCTGCTCAAGGGTCGTACCGTATCACCCCCTGCTCAAGGGTCGTACCGTATCACCCCCTGCTCAATGGTCGTACCGTATCACCCCTTGCTCAAGGGTCGTACCGTATCACCCCCTGTTCAATGGTCGTACCGTATCACCCCTTGCTCAATGGTCGTACCGTATCACCCCTTGCTCAAGGGTCGTACCGTATCACCCCCTGTTCAAGGGTCGTACCGTATCACCCCCTGTTCAATGGTTGTACCGTATCACCCCCTGCTCAAGGGTGTAAACATGAGAACAACACTATCTTGACCCGCGCGTATATCAACCTAGACAACTCAGTTCACATAAGCATCAAAACCAACTGGAGCAGTGGAGAATATGAGCCATCCTTACCACTTGACATAGCATCTTCTCACACTGGCCCACCACTTCAAACCCCACGGCAACACTGCATCAATAACTCATTCACAACCCAGACTCCATTAATAACTGTTATTCACAACCCAGACTGCATTAATAACTCATTCACAACCCACACTGCATCAACAACAGTTGTTCACAGTTCAGTGTCGTCTATGCACCAGACTGCCAGCATCTCAGACAAACCATTCATTCACGTCTTCTTCCTTCAATCATCAACACAGAATGAAACGCTATACTATATAATCATAGCTTCTTCTTTCCATTTAGCTTTCTCTACCATAGAGTGGGCAGCTATACCCTACATCTATAGCTGCTTTATGTAGCTTTCTCTAATATCTAGTAGGAGAATATGTCTCCATAGCTTTCTATAACATGTTGTAAAAAGCTATACTCAATTTATCTTTAGCTGCTTCATAGAGCTATCTCTGTCATACAGTGGGAAGCTAGACTGGCATAGCTTTAGCTATTTAACTTAACTTTCCCATACTGTGTTGCAGAATGACGTCAGGAGGAAAAAATGTACAACTTGTGCAAGATGGTACAATGTGTACAGTACAACTTGTGCGATGATAATGATAACAATAATAATAATAATAATAATAATAATAATAATAACAATAATAACAATAATGATAATAATGATAATAATAACAACAAAAATGAAACTTATAACAGCAACAATAATAATAATAATAACTAAATAATAATAATAATAATAATAATAATAATAATAATAATAATAATAATAATAATGAAAGTCTACTGGATCTAGGCAGTGTGGTAGTGTGTGTGTGTGTGTGTGTGTGTGTGTGGTAGTGTGTGTGTGTGTGTGTGTGTGTGGTAGTGTGTGTGTGTGTGTGTGTGTGTGTGGTAGTGTGTGTGTGTGTGTGTGTGTGTGTGGTAGTGTGTGTGTGTGTGTGGTAGTGTGTATGTGTGGTAGTGTGTGTGTGTGTGTGTGTGTGGTGTGTGTGTGTGTGTGTGTGTGTGTGTGTGTGTGTGTGTGTGTGTGTGTGTGTGTGTGTGTGTGTGTGTGTGTGTGTGTGTGTGTGTGTGTGTGTGTGTGTGTGTGTGTGTGTGTGTGTGTGTGTGTGTGTGTGTGTGTGTGTGTGTGTGTGTGTGTGTGTGTGTGTGTGTGTGTGTGTGTGTGTGTGTGTGTGTGTGTGTGTGTGTGTGTGTGGTAGTGTGTGTGTGTGTGTGTGTGTGTGTGTGTGTGTGTGTGTGGTAGTGTGTGTGTGTGTGTGTGTGTGTGTGTGTGTGTGTGTGTGTGTGTGTGTGGTAGTGTGTGTGTGTGTGTGTGTGTGTGTGTGTGTGTGTGTGTGTGTGTGTGTGTGTGTGGTAGTGTGTGTGTGTGTGTGTGTGTGTGTGTGGTAGTGTGTGTGTGTGTGTGTGTGTGTGTGTGTGTGTGTGTGTGTGTGTGTGTGTGTGTGTGTGTGTGTGTGTGTGTGGTAGTGTGTGTGTGTGTGTTTGTGTGTGTGTGTGTGTGTGTGTGTGTGGTAGTGTGTGGTAGTGTGTGTGTGTGTGTGTGTGTGTGTGTGTGGTAGTGTGTGGTAGTGTGTGTGTGTGTGTGTGTGTGTGGTAGTGTGTGTGTGTGTGTGTGGTAGTGTGTGGTAGTGTGTGTGTGTGTGTTGTGTGTGTGTGTGTGTGTGTGTGTGTTGTGTGTGTGTGTGTGTGTGTGTGTGTGTGTGTTGTGTGTGTGTGTGTGTGTGTGTGTGTTGTGTGTGTGTGTGTGTGTGTGTGTGTGTGTGTGTGTGTGTGGTAGTGTGTGGTAGTGTGTGTGTGTGTGTTGTGTGTGTGTGTGTGTGTGTGTGTGTGTGTGTGTGTGTGGTAGTGTGTGGTAGTGTGTGTGTGTGTGTTGTGTGTATGTGTGTGTGTGTGTGTGTGTGTGTGTGTGTGTGGTAGGGTGCGTGATGGTGAAGCGTGGTGGGGGGTGGGGATGGGGGGCGTTCGTGCCTGAGAGGAGAGTCTGTGCCGAGAGAGAGAGAGAGAGAGAGAGAGAGAGAGAGAGAGAGAGAGAGAGAGAGAGAGAGAGAGAGAGAGAGAGAGACATTAAGTAATACCTAACCATCATGCACCACACAGACCGCCCCAGCTGCCCCATATTCCCCCTCCCCCCCCACACCCTGGGAGAAATCCAAGATGGCCGCCGTAAACAAACGGTTGGCTACAAGCGCAATGGCGCGCAAACAATACCCCCCCTCCCTCCCCCCCCTCCCCGAGAGAACGTTCTGGAAGGTCCGTGTTTCTCTGCTCTCCACACGGGAAATAACCGTGTTTGCCGTGTGTCATCTGCCGTATGGGTTGAGTGACTGATGGAAGAGTGTAATACACAGACCTACACTGACACAGAGATCTATCGCGATAGACATTTAGTGAAGAAAACGTGGGATATGACATTCTGGGGTCATATTTTACGTGCGGGCGCGCGGGGTTCCATCACTGACCCGCCTCCTTCCTTCCTTCCTTCCTTCCTTCCTTCATTCTCTTGGTCTTCTTCTTTCCCCCAACCCCCACCCCCCCACCAAGAGACTCCACAGCCAAAAGGGGTGAGAGATGAGGGGAGGGGGGGATGATACGAGAAAGGGGGAGGGGAGGGGGGAATACGGGTTGTGGGGGGGGTGGGACTGTCTGGGGTGAGTGGGTTGTAAGAGAGAGAGAGAGAGAGAGAGAGAGAGAGAGAGAGAGAGAGAGAGAGAGAGACTCTCTCCCGTACAGACAGGCAACCCACTCCACCATCTCCAACCCCACAGCCACAACCTCCCACCGTACAACCATCACCCACACCCACAACCCCTCGACCAGCAACCACAACCTAACCCAACTCCCCCCCTCCCCCCACCCCCACAACCTGACCCCCCCTCCCCCCACCCCCACAACCTGACCCCCCCCCCCCTCCTCCTACCTCGTCGTACACAAAATGGTCCAAACTGCCCCAAATTTCCGTGAGCAACTTGTATGTGTGGGTGGCGATCACAACCCCGGGGAGGAGGGGGGGGCCTACACCGGCCCACACACACACACTGGGGAACGAACGCTGATATAAACACAGCGAAACAACATATATACTCGTCATGTATATATACACACGATGATATATACTAATGAAGTATATATACACACAACATATATACTCGTCATGTATATATACACACGATGATATATACTAATGAAATATATATACACACAACATATATACTCGTCAAGTATATATACACACGATAATATATACTAATGAAGTATATATACACACAACATATATACTCGTCAAGTATATATACACACGATAATATATACTCACGTATATAAACACGATAATATATGCTCCTCAAGTATATATACACGATAATATATGCTCCTCAAGTATATATACACGATAATATATACTCAAGTACATATACATACACACAGTACATTGGCGCACGCCAATACATACCCTACAATAACCTGTTAGTTAATACATTATGGTGTATTACGGACTTGTGTATCTACGTGTATCAGTTATGAGGGAAGTTGTAGACAGCACAACGCTGCTATACAACACTTCTGTAATGTTACTGAAGTGTTAAAGTGTGCTATACAACACTTCTATAATGTTACTGAAGTGTTAAAGTGTGCTATACAACACTTCTGTAATGTTACTGAAGTGTTAAAGTGTGCTATACAACACTTCTATAACGTTACTGAAGTGTTAAAGTGTGCTATACAACACTTCTGTAATGTTACTGAAGTGTTAAAGTGTGCTATACAACACTTCTATAACGTTACTGAAGTGTTAAAGTGTGCTATACAACACTTCTGTAATGTTACTGAAGTGTTAAAGTGTGCTATACAACACTTCTATAACGTTACTGAAGTGTTAAAGTGTGCTATACAACACTTCTGTAATGTTACTGAAGTGTTAAAGTGTGCTATACAACACTTCTGTAATGTTACTGAAGTGTTAAAGTGTGCTATACAACACTTCTATAACGTTACTGAAGTGTTAAAGTGTGCTATACAACACTTCTGTAATGTTACTGAAATGTTAAAGTGTGCTATACAACACTTCTGTAATGTTACTGAAGTGTTAAAGTGTGCTATACAACACTTCTGTAATGTTACTGAAGTGTTAAAGTGTGCTATACAACACTTCTGTAATGTTACTGAAGTGTTAAAGTGTGCTATACAACACTTCTGTAATGTTACTGAAGTGTTAAAGTGTGCTATACAACACTTCTGTAATGTTACTGAAGTGTTAAAGTGTGCTATACAACACTTCTGTAATGTTACTGAAGTGTTAAAGTGTGCTATACAACACTTCTGTAATGTTACTGAAGTGTTAAAGTGTGCTATACAACACTTCTGTAATGTTACTGAAGTGTTAAAGTGTGCTATACAACACTTCTATAATGTTACTGAAGTGTTAAAGTGTGCTATACAACACTTCTATAATGTTACTGAAGTGTTAAAGTGTGCTATGCAACACTTCTATAATGTTACTGAAGTGTTAAAGTGTGCTATGCAACACTTCTATAATGTTACTGAAGTGTTAAAGTGATCTTAATTGTACGCGAAATATGCTTACTAAACTGGCTATGCTTGCAGGGTGTACGATGCATACTTGCAGCATATGCTGTAATAACGTGGCTGGCTCGCGTGTTACCGGACTCCGCCAGCTTGAGGTCTACACCGCGCAAGCACGTCAGAGGAGCACAGCCTGTCCCCTGCTACTGAACGTAGCGCAGCCTCGCACATGCAGGAGAACCCACAGTGAAACTAATGGTTTTTGTGACGCCAACAGCAAAGAACTCTCTCTCTCTCTCTCTCTCTCTCTCTCTCTCTCTCTCTCTCTCTCTCTCTCTCTCTCTCTCTCTCTCTCTCTCAAACCTCTGACGCGCACTGGGGATGTCAAATGACAGTTTTTCCTTCCCTTTTGCCATCAGACCCCAAGACTCCTTTGTGGGGGTAGAAAGCTGGCGAGCGGGCGTCAGGTAAGATCACAGCATAACAGAGAATAACATGCAGCATAATGAACAGCGTATACAGCAGCATACAGCATAACAGCCAGAGCGTACAGCATACAGCCTAACAGCCACAGCATACGTTATAACTGCCACAGCATATGTTATAACTGCCACAGCATACAGCCTAACAGCCACAGTATACAGCATAATTGCCACAGCATACACTATAACTGCCACATCATACAGCATAACAGCCACAGCATACAGCATAATTGCCACAGCATACGTTATAACTGCCACAGCATACAGCATAACAGCCACAGCATACAGCATAATTGCCACAGCATACATTATAACTGCCACATCATACAGCATAACAGCCACAGCATACAGCATAATTGCCACAGCATACATTATAACTGCCACAGCATACAGCATAACAGCCACAGCATACAGCATAATTGCCACAGCATACATTATAACTGCCACAGCATACAGCACACACATGTCACAGTAAAGCATACAATATTACCACATTAAGAAACACAGCATAGAACAGCATCACACAGCATGGTGACCATCGTGCGCAGTGTGGCAGCATTAATCAGCTTAGTTCTTGAAGCTGTCTTCAGCAGGGTGGTCGACCCCCCACGCTAAGCTTTCTCCACTCCTGCTGTCATACACGTAGTAAACCCAAGCTTATTAGAGTATAACGAAGGTCCGGTATACCACATACACTCCTATTGTCATACACGTAGTATATAGCCTAAGCTTATCTGAGTATAACAAAAGCTCAGTATACCACAAATGGTCTTAACATACTCAGGGTATATCCCCAGCACATTAGAATCCAACGAAGGCTCAGTATACCACAAATGGTCCTAACATACTCAGGGTATATCCCCAGCACATTAGAATCCAACAAAGGCTCAGTATACCACATATACTCACCACAGAATGACCCCAGTGGCCATACACTGGCAGTATAACCCGGTATAACACTGGCTCAGTATACCACACATACAAAATACAGTGGAACTGGCATACCTCCGTGTAGCTACAGGTTCTCCAGGCAACACAATACAGCAGAACAGGCAATACAGGGACATACTACAGCAAATTGAACATTTCTCAAACTTTCATTGAAAAAAAAGTCATTTGTGCATATATTTCATTAAGAAATATATTGGTTATATTTTCTCCTCGCAAGGCAGTGAAAAAAACCACACGAATGCGATTAAATCACAGTAAACGGCGAGGCGTTTAAGTAATGGGTAGGTTTTTGTGAAACACCTTGGATATGGGCGTTTAAACCAGAGGAGATGGGCGTTTAAACCAGCGGATGTGGGCAGAAGACATGGGCGTTTAAACCAACAGAGACTAATGGCGTTTAAATAGCAGTGAATGGATGAACTCTACTGCTACGAGTATAAAAGAAGACTCTATATATATATATATATATATATATATATATATATATATATATATATATATATATATATATATATATATATATGTATATATATATATATACATATATATATATATATATGGTATAACTCAGCTCTTGTGGTCGTGACTGGAATGCCCTTAGCGTGTGTGTGTGAGAGAGAGAGAGAGAGAGAGAGAGAGAGAGAGAGAGAGAGAGAGAGAGAGAGAGAGAGAGAGAGAGATATTGTTCACGTTGTACATGCAGAACAACGAGGGAGGGGGGGGGGAGCCATCATCATCATTCACAACCCTGTAGTTCCACTTGTTGTTACAACCAAGATGGCTCCACCAGCGTCCACAGTGAGCAGTGTGTGTTGTGTGTGGGAGGTGGACGATGTAATGTACTAAATGGACTAGATTATTATAGCTACATGTACTACATTACTGTGTGACACGTTCGTAATGCTTCCCCTTCTATGAAGAGATAACACACACACACACACACACACACACACACACACACACACACAACACACACAATCACTTGTAAATTCAATGTAAACATAAAGAGGCAAGAATATATATATATATATATATATATATATATATATATATATATATATATATATATATATATATATATATATAATATATATATATATATATATATATATATATATATATAATATACACACGATCCTTGAGAGGACACAATACACCATCTCTATATCATCTACAGTTACTGAGCATATAGTGATATATATAGCTAATATATATCCTACTATCAATTTGGGTTTTTATATACATCGCTCTTAACGGGACTGCCATATTAACCTTGTTAAAACGATTTCGTATTATTTTCTCTATTTCATCAGACACAGTCTTAAGATGATGATCGGTTTATCAGCACTGATAAGAATTAAGTTTCCATAATAAATGCGTAAGTTTCATCTGGTTCTTATCTACCTAAGTTTATATTAAACAAAAATATGACTACATAAAAAAACTGGCAATAATTGCAACACTGAAACATTGGAACGAATGTTAATCGGCCGAGAATTGGCGTCGGTCTTCAAACCATTTTAGACCTTCAAGACACTGACAATTAGGTATATTTTCGCGTACGCTGGCTTTGTCTGTTGCGCCCTTCTAGTCGCCTGCTTGATCTGGGGATCCTGGTACCGGGGGGTTGCCACGTTGCCAAATACACGACATAAATTTTCTTTTCAAAAAAGTTTTGAGAAGTAGCGAGTGTTAGCGAACGTGGTCGTCTCCTCTACACCAGTTAAGTGCCTAGTTAAGGAGGAGAGGAAGTAGATAGTGAGGATGAGGCGTAGATAGACATTAACTCACCGCTTGTTGAAGAAAACACAGATTTAAATGGTTTGAAGATTGATATAAAAATCCCTCACTGGCTGATAATATTCTTCTATTATTTAATATTGATCTATTTTCTATTTTTCTCCCTCACTGCTTGTTAAGACTAATTGTAAAACTGGCTGTTGCAATCACTGAGGGTGAGGAATATCTGAAATATATATATATATATATATATATATATATATATATATATATATATATATATATATATTTGTGAAGTCTTGAAAAATGCTTTTGAATGCTGATTAATACAGACATATTCCAATGTACAAATTGAACAAGACGGTCTCGAACAGAAACATGTCTCCACGCCTCACCCAGACGCCACGACCCCCACGGGCATGACGGGACGACCTTGCGCAACAGTACGACCCTTCAGCATGACGGTACGACCCTGCAGCATGACGGTACAACCCTGCAGTACGACGGTACGACCCTGAACAAGAGTACGACCCTGCAGCACGACGGTACGACTATTCAGTATGACGGTACGACCCAGCACAACAATACGACCCTTCAACATGACAGTACGACCATGCAGCATGACGGTACGACCCAGCACAACAATACGACCCTTCAGCATGACGGTACGACCCTGCAGCAAGGCTATATGATCCTACAGCATGATGGAACCAACATTAAAGACGAAAGTACGACCCTAGGGCATGAAGATGACCTGACCTCTCCTCTCATCATACAGAGGTCAGGTCAAAGGACCACTTCATCATACCCGAGGGTCGTCCAGTCGTGCTCAGGGGGTCGTTACGTGCCTAACGAGTACATGTATCTTAACCTCCGGCGGTTACGATCGCCTCTAACGAGCACATACACATATGCTATCATATAACAATCAATTACACTGATATAAGTGTTCCCTAACACATATATATTCTGAAGAGGAACAATGAACCATTTTTTTTTTCACCTTGGCTGTAACTTTTTGACAATATTTACAAACTGTAAGATGAAGTGTGGCAACACTGTAGCAATGTGCCCAAACCTATTACGAAGTACTGGGTTGTGTCGGTACCTACGGCAAGACTGGCAACACTGTCTCCGTGGCTTCACAGTTGGCCACCTGCTGCCCATCTTCTTTAATGTGGAGACAATTTTTTTTTTTTTTTGTTTCTTATGTAATTTTGGTTAAGAAATCTTGTTTTCCGATTCTGATCATAAATGTGATGTGTCATGAGCACAATTATTATCATTATTATAATCATTATCATTATTATCATTATTATCAATACTATCATTATTATTAGTAGTAGTATAAGTATCATTATTAGCATTATTATCATCATAACTATTACTATAAAATAATATCTATAATCATAATTGTAATTATTCAAATTCGTGTTTTTGCTCTAAAAGTAATTGCTTACAACCTTGAACTTAATTACCCGTAACACATCTGCATAAAAGCATTACCCAATGTATGTAAATAAATGTAAATATTGCTGTATTCACCTGTAAACATGTAAACATGATGTAAAAAATCCACCCACATGCTCCCATGGTTTGCCTTCTGTATAATTTCCATACGATTACCGTAAGTTTCTATGTATATCTTTGCTCTGGGTAAAGTCTGGGAGAAGATAGTGGATTACTTAAGATAAGTGAGCATTGTACTGCTTTGTGGCTATAAGTCCACGCGGAAAACTGAAACACGATAAGTTCCCAAGTGCACTTTCGTGTTATAATCACATCATCAGGGGAGACACAAGAGAGAAATATAAGTCGCTGTATATCAGCTGACTTACAAGTAATAATAATCTTAATGATTTTAATCACCATAATACTCTTAATATCTTTTTTATATATACTTACATGAGATATCGTATCTCACCTTATCAAAACACATAGTTATAAAATGTAGACTTTGACACGATCAGTTCTATAACATATAGCAACTATATCAGTACAGTCATTTAATATATAACAACTCCAGTTGTTAGAACAAGTAGAACAGCTTAATAATCTGCCTTTAAACTCTGAAACATTCTATTTAAAGAGAATAGTTCCATATTAAATTAGTGACTATTTAAACCCACATAGCTTGCTATATTCTCAATCAGTGGTTTTATCTTCAATTTCAACTAAATGATTCAATGTTGCTTCAGAAACCTAAGACACTACAGCGAAATTCAGTTCATCATATACATTTAAACGTGATTTAACTTAAGCTTGCTGAAGTCTGTCTGTACGTGTTTTAACTTACCCTAAAGTTAAGTCGTATTTATAATTAACCTGGTTCTTCTATTTCCGTCTGGATATTACATGTTGTTCTGTTCAGCTTCGATACGCAGTTGTGACAGGGTCATTAAGACGCTCAGAGTACGACGGTACGACGCCCGTTGAGTACGACGCCCTTAAGCACGACGGTACGACCCTTGAGCACGACGGTACACGACCCTTGAGCACGACGGTACGACCCTTGAGCACGATAGTACGACCCCCTTGAGCACGACGGTACGACCCTTGAGCACGACGGTACACGACCCTTGAGCACGACGGTATACGACCCTTGAGCACGACGGTATGCGACCCTTGAACACGACGGTACGACCCTCCATCATGGTGGACTGCCTTAATTTACCATAAGCCTATCGTACCCACCAAGGGTCGTACCGTCGTGCTCAAGGGATCGTAAGAGAGGAGAGGCCCCCCCCCCCCCCAACACACACACGGGCCTTAGCAACACGCGCGCGTACGCACGCACCCCTCCCCCCCACCGGCGACCGTTGGTGGTGGTGGTGACGTCACGGCGTCTCTCCCCCACCCCAGATCAGCTGACCAGGGTTGGGGGGAGAGGGAGGGGTTAGGGGGAGAGGGTGCTGGTGGCTACTACCATGTGTGTGTGTGTGTGTGTGTGTGTGTGTGTGTGTGTGTGTTTGGTCCTCACACTTGTTATCTTCCAATAGATAAGTTTGTTGTTGTTATGGGAGGTTTAATGGGCAATTACCTCGTGTATTTGATCCCAACCTCAACTGTTGTGTACTGTGCTCTCCAAACCTCGGGTAAGTCCTCTAGTTTGATCCCTAACCTCACCCAACCCCCACCCAGGCCCTAGCTACAGCTACGTCCTCCCGCTTGGCCCTAGTTAGAGGTACCCTGGTTAGACCTAACGACTGCTTCGACCTAGTTTGACCCTTCCAAAGACGATCCGAATTGATGCAAAAGTTATTTGACGAAGTTTTCATTCGAAACAGACAGGGTAACTCATGGAACGCGTCGGTACGACCCTAAGGGCAATGATGGTCCGGCCCTTAACAGATGGTCGCCTTCGAACTCTTAAGGGTGAGGTCAGAGGCGCCGGCTTGAAGTGTAAGGGTCGTGACGTCGTGCTCAAGGGTCGTACCTCCCAAACTCAGGGGTTGTTTCGCCGTACTTCGAGGGTCGTCCATTCGTCCTCAAAGGGTCGTACCTTAAGTGTTCAAGGGTCGAACCTTCGTGGGTAAGGGTCGTGCCTTAGTGCTCAAGGGTCGTACCCTCGTGCTCAAGGGTCGTTCCGTCGTGCTCAAGGGTCGTACCGTCGTGGGTACGATTCGTGCCTTTGTGTTTAAAGGGTCGTACCGTCATGTTCAAGGGGAGGGGTGGGGGGGGAGGGTTAACCTAGATGTGTGTGTGTGTGTGTGTGTGTGTGTGTGTGTGTGTGTGTGTGTGTGTACAGCGCCAGTGTGACAATGATAAGACCCTTATCTCCGTCATGTTGTGTGTGTGTGTGTCTCTCTCTTAATTGGCTACCATATCAACGCTAACTGTTGTCATGCTCACAATTATGTCTCTCTCTACTTGTTGCTTACACACACACACACACACACACACACACACCTCTATCGTCTGCTGATAGACCGTAATGTGATAGACATTACGAAGCAAACAACCCTTCAGCTGTTTACTTAATAATAAAGGAAAACAGATCTTGGGGCATAAAGTAGTTTCTTGATACACGAAGCAATGAAGAATGGGTGAGGGAGAGGAGTAATATACTTAGTGATCAACCGTAAATAGGATTATATTACTCTGTTTAAAGAAACACTTTCAGAGAGAGTTTACGTATGGATGAACACAGAATCATTACCCGAGGAAAGGTATAGAAACATTTTACATTAGGGTAAGAGATGAGACACAGCGCGATGAATGAACAGACGACAATGTTCCTCACACAGAAATTATACAGACATAAACATGATAGACACAGACACATACAGACATAGACATGACAGACACAGACATATACAGACACAGACATCATACAGACATAGACATGACAGACATAGGCACATACAGACATAAACATGACAGACACAGACATATACAGACACAGACATGACAAACACAGACACATAAAGACATAAACATGACAGACACAGACATCATACAGACATAAACATGAAAGAGAAACAGACAGATATCTGTTCAATTAAATTAGTTTCCTGTCTTACCAACTTTCATTGTCCTTTTGAGGAAATGATCATACAGACATACAGTGGGGAACCAGCCACTATCATACACAACACGTACCAATCATACATACACACAGTGGGGAACCAGCCACTATCATACATCCATACATACAGTGGGGAACCAGCCACTATCATACATCCATACATACAGTGGGGTACCAGCCACTATCATACATCCATACATACAGTGGGGAACCAGCCACTATCATACATCCATACAGCAGCCACTAATCACACAACACACATAATGCGGTTACCAACTGGAAGAGCCTAACCAACACCTGCTAATTACCACGGAGATAAAAGAGAAGCAATCATATCTCTTTTAATTGCTTACATAATTCGTCTTGTAATGGGGAAGGAAAAGAAATATATTCCCATGATAATATTTATCTTTTATCATGATCGTAAAATAATAATGTTCCCCTCCACACATACCTGACGGAGGCCCAAGCGAAGGAGGAGGACCCCAGGGGCAGCGTTCCACGAAGGGCGTAGCTAAGGACGCCCTCAGCCAGTCTGGACCAAGAGGAGAGGGGGGGGGGGCAGCCAGCCAGCCCACGTCCAGACAACAGCCATCTTAAAGGGGGGGGGGGGGTAATACCTGGATCTTCCCTTCAGATGCCTTCCCTCCTCCCTTCACCCATGTAAACGAATTCCCTTCAGTCCTCAATCGTTCTCTCTGCTTCCTCCTCCTCCTCCTCCTCCTCCTCCTCCTCCCCTCACAGTATACACATGTGCCTCCCCCCCCCCCTCTGCTCCATAAACCAGTTCTCCCCCCACCTCTATTACTTCTCCAGCTCCTCTTCTCATCACCCCCCCCCCCCGCCTCCCTTCTCTGTCACCACTCACCCCCTCCTCTGTTACCACTTCTCTCCCCATCCTTTGTTACCACTTTCTTCTCTCCTACATCACAACTTCCCTCCCTCCTTTATTACCACTTCCCTCCCTCTTTTATTACCACTTCCTCCCTCCTTTATTACCATTTCCCTCCCTCTTTTATCACCACTTCCCTCCCTCCTTTATTACCACTCCCCCCCCCTGACCTAGTCACCTCGACTGACGCAACACAATACAACAAACATCGACAACAAAAATAATCTCGAGTTTGTCTGTCCATCACAAAAATTATGCCACTCTATCAATTATACTTTTCTGTTTTTCCCTGACCCAGTTTTCCTCCGTGTGTGCGCATCACATGTCTACACTTCCACGTTCATCTTCACCCGGTGTTTCAGAAAGTTTCGGTACGTTTCGAGGCGTATATTGGGGACTCAAGTTAACTTTCTGGGTGTCTGACAGTTTCATTAGGTTTCGTTCCTGCGGTTCAGCTCGGACTCCAAAGTGGTTCACGGCGCGTTTCAGGGAATTTCAGGGGGTTGAGAGAGAAAGTGGGAGGAGGGGGGAGAGAAAAGTTGGGGGAGGGGTGGTGTTTACGCCACAACAATGGGTTTCGTTCAGGATATTTCAGAACTTACCAGCTGGTTTCCATGAGTTTTCAGGAGAGCGCACGGTCTCAGAGGCTTTGAGCCAGTTCCTTGTATATCTATTTTTTTTCACGTGATAAAGTTAATCAATATCTACTTTTCTTCACCTTTTTTTTTGAGGGGTAGGGTTGAATTTCCCCGTCTCGTTGTGAACATACCTGGGTCAGCCTCGGTGCATTACTGATCAGCCACCAGCGCTCTCCACCATGCTGTTACTACACACACACACACACACACACACACACATTCACAAACCCTAAAGTCTCCCATGTCTGTAAACCCTAACTGCCTTACAAGCCAATTCGTAAAAACACAGTCGTTAAGACCACTCGTAGTGCAATAATGGCCAGACCCGTGCACGTACAAACCCTGGCTTGTCTGACGTAGTGAAGTACACGGCTCTGTGCCACACTTCACCTCTCGAACTCTTCCTCCACACACATCGGGTCATGTATAGCATTATCATCAACCCAGGTCCATCGTTATGTCTGTAGAGACGGTCGTCCCATTTCAATCCCTCTTGATGTGCAGTCTTATCTACAACCCAGTCATCCCTGGCTACATCTTTGGCGAAAACCTTGTTCAATCATCTTCTCTCTCTCTCTCTCTCTCTCTCTCTCTCTCTCTCTCTCTCTCTCTCTCTCTCTCTCTCTCTCTCTCTCTGTGCCACCTGTGGCGCCTCCTCCTCCTGACGACGAACGCCAGAGGCACCGGGGTCGCCCTGCACGACGCCACGAAAGCGACGGACGGCCGACGACCCACTACGAACGAACGACGTGAGCCGTGTGCGAACGACAACACGACTGATGCCCCATCGCATCATACGAGAGACATATTGATAGATAGATACACGGATAGATATAGATAGATAGACAGATAGATAGATAGATGAATAGATAGATAGATAGATAGATAGATAGATAGAGAGAGAGAGAGAGAGAGAGAGAGAGAGAGAGAGAGAGAGAGAGAGAGAGAGAGAGAGAGTTAGTATCCCCACTACCCTCTCTCTCGGATGGGTTAGCCAAGGTCACACACACACACACACACACACACACACACACACACACCACACGGCTGGCTCACAGGGTCTGTCCGTCCGTCCGTCCGGGCTAGCTAGCTGACTGGTAGAGACCACCACACGACCTTATCCCCCACCCCCACACCCCGCCACATCCCCCCCAGCAGCCCCTCCTCCTCCTCCTCCCTCTCCCTCGACTCCCGGTCTAACCTCACCCCACAACCTCACACACCACCCTTAGTCCAAGGGCCGTGGTTATCCTCCCTCCCCACCTCGAAGACGAGAGACTAATCGTGTATATATATATATATATATATATATATATATATATATATATATATATATATATATATATATATATATATATATCTTTTTTCTTTCATACTATTCGCCATTTCCCGCGTTAGCAAGGTAGCGTTATCCTCACCTGGCCTCGTTCTCTGTTCCTTCTTTTGGAAAATTAAAAAAAAAAACGAGAGGGGAGGATTTCCAGCCCCCCCCCCCCCCGCTCCCTCCCCTTTTAGTCGCCTTCTACGACACGCAGGGAATACGTGGGAAGTATTCTTTCTCCCCTATCCCCAGGGATATATATATATATATATATATATATATATATATATATATATATATATATATATAGTAATCGTCACATATATGCTTACAATCTCAGATGGTCAGGTCACGAACGCTCGTAGCAACGTCACACTTAAAGCCTGTGATGGCGTGACGGAGGCACGTACTGGCGTCACGAAGGCCTACACCGGCATTAACAGAAAGCTTGGAGGCGTCACACGCGGCCCTTGTAACGCTGCGCTTCACAAAAGCTTTGAGCAAGTAAAGCTGTCCCCCACAACACGCACGTCGGCCCCCATATACCACATTAATTCAACGCACCCTATCCAACGACCAAGCAGGCCTCTCACCCTCCTGAATCTTCAAGCCCCGATGACACAAAGACTCCATCGATCTTCCTCGGGTCTCCCCGGCCAGGAGGGGTCATAACGGCTCATCCTCGTGTTGCTGGCGTCCACACACAAGGCATTGGAGGAAGCAGCGGCCAGACGCGTGCCACGTGCAGTAACCCTTGATGGCGGGCGTTCAATTAAACACACACATGTTCCAGTCTCTCCCCATCCATATTCTTTAACCTCAAAATTTCCCCGTTCATTTAAATAACTGATAATAAACTGAACCCCCACACAAAGTGATGTGTTTCACCTCGTTACAATACTCAAACCAACAAACCCAAACTGCTCGTTGTAGTTGATATAATTAAGCCTGAAAGTGTGGACATAACGAGCCAATTGACCCACGTCGATCGAGCACGCGTATCAGACCAGCATGACCTACCAAACCTAAACCATCAAGCCAAGAGTCTAATTAGCAACATCTGAGCATCAGAGGAAGTCTACATGAACCAGCCTGAGCCCCCCCCCCCCCTCAGAGGGCGGGACACTCTCTCTCTCTCTCTCTCTCTCTCTCTCTCTCTCTCCATGACCGTATCGTCTGGTGTGCTAACAAGGAGTCGTCCTTGTGGGGGGGTAGGGGTGGCGGTGGGTGGGTTTGCATGAGCGTGCATGGCAACACGGCATGGGTGAGTCCTCTCTCTCTCTCTCTCTCTCTCTCTCTCTCTCTCTCTCTCTCTCTCTCTCTCTCTCTCTCGTTTTCATAATGTTTAAACCTTTTATTCTCAAGTTCTGAAAAAGTTTTTTTTTTTGGGGGGGAGGGGGCCTTTGTTCTCAAAGTTTTCACAAAGTTTCAGACTTCTGTTCTCGTTTTCATAATGTATGGACCTTCGTTCTTCTTGGCTTCCCGTTTTCTTTAACTATGGACCTTCGTTCTCTTGTCCTCAGTATATCTGGACGCACGTTCTGTGGTTTTCATTATGTTTAGATCTATACTGACCATTTTTCACAATGTTCAGAACCTGTGCGAATGATGACATTAATGTTTAAAAACCTGTGTGAATGTTGACATTAATGTTTAAAAACCTGTGCGAATGCTGACATTAATGTTTAAAAACCAGTGCGAATGCTGACATTAATGTTTCAAAACCAGTGTGAATGCTGACATTAATGAGATGTTTAAAAACATGTTTGATAGTAAAGGAAGTTGAAATTATAGCCACCTCCCCTCCTTCCCCACGTAGTGTACAAATAACAGACACTCACATATTTCCAGCTGCTGTCCCTTTGTCTAACGACTCAGTTTGATGATGAATTAAGAAAACCTCCCAAGAATCTGTTCAGAGGCCAGGTTAACAAGCCCCAAGGGTCGTTGGGTGTGCTCGAGGGTCGTACACCGTCGTGCTCAATGATCGTATACCGTCGTGTTCAAGGGTCGTATACCGTCGTGTTCAAGGGTCGTATACCGTCGTGCTCAAGGGTCGTACACCGTCGTGTTCAAGGGTCGTATACCGTCGTGTTCAAGGGTCGTATACCGTCGTGCTCAAGGGTCGTATACCGTCGTGCTCAAGGGTCGTATACCGTCGTGTTCAAGGGTCGTATACCGTCGTGCTCAAGGGTCGTATACTGTCGTGTTCAAGGGTCGTATACCGTCGTGCTCAAGGGTCGTATACCGTCGTGCTCAAGGGTCGTATACCGTCGTGCTCAAGGGTCGTATACCGTCGTGCTCAAGGGTCGTATACCGTCGTGCTCAAGGGTTTAACATTTATATAAATTCTTTGAGGGGAGAATAACGAAGGCAAAAAAAAAAAAAATATATCTGACAAAATCAAACACGATATTAAGACGATAAATACAAGAGATAAAACAAAACAAAAAAGACAAATACAATAGAAATAAGAAAGACGAGTACATACGACATAAAACAAATACAAAACATAAAACAACAGGATTAGACAAATACACGAGACATAACAAGTAAAGACAAATACAAAATATAACAAAGTCAAACAGAAATGACAAAAATGGTCATGTGACCTCGCCTTCACCAGCACTTGAAAGCAACTGGCGTTGCCTCGGCACACAATGCCTGGCTCCACCATGAGACATGACACATACAAAACACAAAAATGTGCCCGAACTTCATGATGATTTTCTTGTGGGAGGAGAGAAGAAGAGGGGGAGAATGAAGGAAACCAGATGGGGAGGTTAGGTTACGCTGAGAGGCAGAGGGGGGAGGAATGTTAAACTGCCTTAAGATGGGGTTGTTAGAGGGGGAGGAATGTTAAACTGCCTTAAGATGGGGTTGTTAGAGGGGGAGGAATGTTAAACTGCCTTAAGATGGGGTTGTTAGAGGGGGAGGAATGTTAGATTGCCTTAAGATGGGGTTGTTAGAGGGGAGGAAAGTTAAATTGCCTTAAGATGGGGTTGTTAGAGGGGAGGAATGTTAGATTGCTTTAAGATGGGGTTGTTAGAGGGGAAGGAATGTTAGATTGCTTTAAGATGGGGTTGTTAGAGGGGAAGGAATGTTAGATTGCCTTCAAAACAGGGTTGTTAGAATGATAGGTTAAGAAAAGGGGGGTCGTGTGTGTTCGACTGAAGACTGTCAAACAGCGCGTCGCAACCCGCTGGTATGGAGGTCGGTCTAACTCGCCCGAAATGTGGGGTCAAACACTTCTTAAAACAGAAATGAACAAATACTTCAAGTAAGTGGAAAGTATATAAGTACACAGGTTTATACTTCCCAGTACTTTCTATCATAACACATTGGACACGTAACCCTTAAATAACAGGGATATGGGAGGATTGTTCAAGGGTGTAAACTGCCTTGTCAAACAGCTACTACTACTACTACTACTACTACCACAACTACTACTACTACTACTACTACTACCATGGCAACATAACTCATCATGACCCTAGCAGCCACTCACACCACAACCGCCTGCAGCGTATGTGATCGCCTCCGTGTGATCTCGTCGTTCACTAACAATCGTCTTGACTGTTGTAACGAGGGGGGGGGGGGAGGAGAGAGACCATTGTCAAACATCATTATACAAACCACATTCAGCCTTCCCTCTCCCCCTCCCCTCACTGTTACGTCTCCCGAATCGTAATTCGTCTCATTATACCAACACCTCGTCCTCGAGATGTCGCTTGAGCGAACTTGTTATATCCTTCCTATTCATAGTAAGAACAGTAGTTGTCCTCCGTCCATTCACTCGACACAAGACACAATATACCAACACACGTCTTTTTTTTCTGTACTGCCCTAAAGCCTCTTCCCTTCAAATCGGTTCCATCTGTATATATATATATATATATATATATATATATATATATATATATATATATATATATATATATATATAGACAAATAGATAGATAGATAGATAGATAGAGAGAGAGAGACAGAATGCTCTCCAATACGAAACGTCTGCATTGCTTATCATGTAAAGATAATATACCTGGACAGTACTTGATTATTCACCAACCACAAGTTTATATGGACTGGCAGCGAGTGTAATGCCTATGTGTAAACAATTTATCATTAACCCTTGCCAGAATCATAGATATACGCGGTTTATTTCCTTTGATAACATTATCAGTGTATTTTTTTTATCATGGAATGTCGTGACATCTTCGTCTGATATCAATGCCAGTACAGCAAATTTCTCATCTGTTACCATGATTAACCTAGACGAAATGTAATTATCTTAAGGAGTCTTCTTAAAAGTCTTTCCCCCGGCATACAACTCCTTCAAATACTTCACAATGGGAGATGTAAGTGTATGGTTTCAGAATATAACCTATTAAACCACTTTAATCAAAATCACTTTAAATATTCATTATAACTGAATCTCAAACCAGGACCCAATCAAGTCCTTCGTAAACCTAATCAACTATGTATAGAAATGATTACAACCTTATCTCAGGAGCAAAGTATAACCTTATCTCAGGAGCAAACTGACATTGGAAGAAATAAACTTAGTCTGAAACTGTGGTATACTGACATTCAACTTTCTGTTCGTAACATTGCGTGTAACGTCATGCTTCCCTCAAAGCTTTCCTGTCATTGGCCAAGCTCCAGCGTGGGCTGTACCACAACAGCGATGTTATTATTACCCTAACACAGTATAGCGACTGCTACATGCACGTCCGCCTTACAAACTAACATAGCGTCCACATCCGGGAGGGTGGGGGGCCTACATTACAGTCCTCCCTAAAAAAAGAAAGAAAGAAAAAAACGTGAAGAGTCTAAATATAAAAAAATCTCCGTGAAGTGCCCAACCCTCTTTCCGTTTTCCTTCCATCCCCCCCCCCCCCACCCCAACCTCTCGGTCACGTCTCACGGTGGGTTGTTGGTGTCCATCTTCACTACACCGGTACTTTTAGGGTCACTCCACCTACGTAGTGCGAACGACACACACACACACACACACACACACAGACACACACTCTTATCTACTCGCTCCTACACTTGCTGCCGACCATCTGCTAAGCACCGTGTGGACTAATCATTCCTCGTGTGCGAACGACTCTACCTCTCCTTGTTAGGCAAAGCCTTTTACTAATCGTCAAAGGTCATCACTCATTAAGTACAGCAATGCAGGAAACATTGTTGTTAAAACATGTCTATTTACATTTCCCTCAACTACATATTAGGAAGCATATATATATATATATATATATATATATATATATATCATTACCATTAACGTGTAGTTTCCATTGTACTTAAACATGGATCCAAACTTTCCTCAATAAAACATCAAATTCAATGTAAATTGCTTGGGGTAAATGTATATATCATAATATTCTAACACAACTTGCTTCTCTGAATACAATTTACCCACGTAAAAATGCATCCAATATGCAGTCTAAATCTATTATGTAAATTTCTGGCACTAAGAGTGGTATTAGGCAACTAGACCTTTCACATTTCTTTTAATTTCCTAAATGATTAAAACTTAACAGTATAGATTAATCAAGTGTTTTTGCTATACACTCAATGGGAACCCTGCCATTATGGTAATTAACCTTGTATTGTTTGCGAATTACCATCACGCTAATTAAGCATGCATACCTTCAGCCTTCCCTCTACGTCAATTAAGCTTGCATTCTTTAATAAGCTTTACTGTCAACGCAGCTGAGCCTGCATTCTCCACCATGAGAACTGAATTTGTATTCTTGCAGCCTGTGGCAATCGTGGCATTAATCACTGTGGCAATCATGGCATTAATCACTGTATTACTCTCACGATCGTCACAAAATTCATTCATATCAAACTTCCTTTATTTATTGACAGCAGCTCATACTTACTGACTTACCATAACCTATGTTTTTCACTTTTCTTCTTTGGGGCAAGAAAGTTTCAATATATATATATATATATATATATATATATATATATATATATATATATATATATATATATATATATATATATATATTGCTTTGTCGCTGTCTCCCGCGTTTGCGAGGTAGCGCAAGGAAACAGACGAAAGAAAGAAATGGCCCAACTGTTTCCTTGCGCTACCTCGCAAACGCGGGAGACAGCGACAAAGTATATAAATATATATATATATATATATATATATATATATATATATATATATAGAGAGAGAGAGAGAGAGAGAGAGAGAGAGAGAGAGAGAGAGAGAGAGAGAGAGAGCTTTTTTTTGTTGACAACAAAACCAGAAAACATAATTGAGGTTATAAAAAGACCAGAGATGTAAATTCACAGGATTTTCTTTTTTTATTATGGAAAATGTTTTACAATATATCTCCGCGGAGGAAGCACATAACATTTTGAAAAGGAAAGATCACATTTCATGTATTTTTTTATATTTATTAAACCTTACAGTCTCAGGTACGACCATCATTAATATTCCATTTATTATTTGTAACCAAGAACTCTTATTGTAACGGTACTTTATTTATTTATAGCTATTTAATAAACTTTTTTTTTTATAACAAATACTCTTTCTTAAAAAAATAAACAAAGGTTAGGCTAAGATCACGGGAGCTTTGTACTCGCTGTGCTAAGAATTCTGAAATCGCACTAAAATACTTCAGGACTTTTATTTAGCCATTCAAAATTAAAAAAAAAAAAATTGAAATATATCAATGGATGGTGTCCTCTTAGTTTTGATAGGGCATTTCAGAATTCCAGCAAAAAATGTCTCGCAGCCATTAACTGGATATGTGGAGCAGACTTCCAAAATGCAAACACCCCTCAGCCCGTTCACGAAAATCCGACGCCTCAGCGACTGGTCGATAACCGGACGACGTCATCAGGCCACCAGCCAATCGCGAGCGGTCGATGCGGCCCAGTCCGATCGCTCGACCGGAGTCGCTCGGCCACGTCTTTAGCGTGACCGACGGGTGTGTGAGGGAGTGTTTATATCGCACTAAAGAACATCTAACCGTAAGACTAAAAGACATGTAGTGACGAGCTTTACACAAACATTTCACCCTGCATAATTGAAGGACAAAAAAAGAAAAAAAAATATATATAATGTATATATATATATATAATGTATATAAATATATATACAGCAATGAATTTTGATCCATAGAAAGAACTCCAGGGTGTCATTTTCCCTTTACATCTGCTATACACAAAAATGCTAAGAAAATATACCTTTCCAGGCTTCCACTATGAGGATCAAAATCGCTCGCGGAACAAAAATACAAGAACTTTATTTCTTTTATTTTTAATTCACTCTTAACTTTGTATCACGGGGGGGGGGGGGGGCATATTACAGGAGAAGCAAAGAGTAGTAGCGTCTGGAACACACCGGTCCCAAGCATAAGTCACAGCCAAGGAACGAACGCCCTGCCTTTCCTCTGGTTCGTCTCAATAAAAAAAATAATAAATAAAATCCAGAGAACATGATATACCTACATATAAATATTTCCTGTTAAACTGGCATTAACATCTTTCCTTTTCATAAAAATATATTAGGGTGCAAATTGCCAGTAACTTCCACTGGAGAAAACCGTCCATTAACTTTATTTTTCTTGACATACACAGCAATTAGACTCGGGCATCACTCCAGTGGAAGTTGCAGAATTTGACCTCAAATGACTAGCTCCAAGATATGTCCGCGAAACCTTTACAATTAGTGAGCACAGAATTCTTTCCCACCCTCCATAACACAGAAACCTTTGGGCTTATTATTATTATTTTTATACAATAATAACACAATTCCGCCTTCTATGAACATGACCTGAGTTATAAATGCTTTATAACTTCTTTTCTTTTTTTTTTAACAAGATGCTTGGCGTTGATTGACCCTAAATACACAAGTATATCTTTGAGATTTAATCCTAAATGAACGGATATGACGGACTGGTATCTGGAAACTAGCGATGTCTGGCATCTGACACACATTACTCGCGTACGATAACCCTGCTGGGGGGGCCACAGCAAAACTATATTTCAAAATCTCTATATATATAAATCTTCATTTACAGACGTGAGAAAGAGAGAAACAAAAAAATGGTCAAATATCATCATTTCATAAACAACTTAATAGCATTTAAGAGATCGACTTTTGTAAAAGTTTATTTTAATATCTATCGTCCTTGGCACGCGCGCCATGGCGAAGTCATAACCCCGCACGAGCCTTCGTCTGCCGAGCAGAAGTTCACGTGAGCAACAGACACACACACACACACAGACAGACACACACACTGGCCTGATATTTTCCTCACGATGGAACCCATCCTCCTCCACCACTGTTTTCCAGCACAGTTCTATCACACTTGAGAGAGAGGGAGATGAGCACTTGGATAAGTATATATATATATATATATATATATATATATATATATATATATATATATATATATATATATGACACTAAACTTGCATATGTCCACCGTTGACTGGGTCTGTACAGTGGCGGCTTCAGCGTTGACGTGGGGGGGGGGTCATCTTGATGGGGGGGAAGGAGGAGGCGCGGTGATGACGGATGCTCCACCACCACCTCCTCCCACATGATCTGACCACCTCCCCTCACCGCCGCCGTCGGCCTCTCGGCTCATCTTCCCGCGGGCGTGGCGCGACTTCCAGCGGCACTCCAGGCTCGTGCGGGCCTTACTATGTTAGGAGATATATCTGGCATCACAGGTCAAGGGGTATGTGAGTGGTTGACGGGGCGGCGGTGCTACGCTGCCGTGGTGCTAGTGACCTCCCCCTCCGCCACCGCCGTCTCCGGCTTGCCCTCCGGCTCCTCCTCCTTCAGCTCAGAATCACAGGTGGAGGAGGAGGATGGGGGATCGGCGGCCTCGGAGGTATCACACGACACGCCACTGTCTGGCTGGCAGTCGCTGCCACTCTGCCCCAACTTGACGCGCGCCTCCTCCTCCTCACACTCGTCTCGAGTACCCACGCACATCGTCGTTACCGGAGACGGTGATCCGGGCGCACCAACCACCGCTCTCTTGGCGCACTCGACACCCGAATCTTGAGTGCCACTACCCACCAACGCCGCGGCAGGCCCTGACGATGCTGCTGGGGTCTTCACGTCGTGCGCCTCTCGTTGCTTCAGGTTCTCCTCTTCCATCTCGCTGTCGCTGCTGGAGTCGCTACTACTACTGCAGGAGCCGCTACTGGAGGAGGAGGACGACGACGACGAGGACGATGACCGGGTGTACGACGTGCGCCGCAGTTCGAAGTTCTCCTCCCGTAGCCGCTGGTTCTCCAACTCCAAGTTGTTAATCTCCGTCTGGAAGATGCTGATCTTCTGCGCAGTCTCGGAGTCGACTCGCACTTCGCCGGGGCCGACGGCGTCGTCGTCGTCGTCGTCCTCACCATCCTGCCGGAGGCGGTACCGGTGGCGCGCCCTCACGGCGCGGAGCTGACGCTCGAGCAGGTCCACCTTCTCCTCCAGGGCCAGGTACTCCTGCACCAGCTGCGCCTTCGTCATGGTGTCCAAGCGCTCGGCGTGAACGTCCTCGTAGGCCGTCCAGAACTCCCTCGTGAGGAACTCCTCCTCATCCTCGGGGGAGGAGTAGAACTCGTTGGACTGATCCTCGGAGTCTATGCTGAGCGAAGAATCACGATGGCGACGGGGGCCGCCCATGATATCGGTGTCCTGAAGCTGGTCATGCTCGGCCATCAAGAACTGGGTGGTGTTAAAAGGCGCCTCGGGCTTCGCCCGGATCCCATTCCGGGCGAAGCGCTGACGCGGCCTCTTCCTCCGTCGTCGGGTCTTCTTGCTCTTCTTACTGGGCGGAGAATCACTTTCGCTCTCCGCGGTGCCGGACGGGCGGCGGGTGCCCCTGTGTGGCCCGCAGATGGTGGGCAGGGTCACGGCGTCTACGGCTGCCAGGGCGCCCGAATCTAGCATGTTGACTCTCGGCGAGGGTAGCAAAACTTCGGTGCTCGTCATGTCACCAATCTCATATACAACACTGGACTCTATGGGCTAAGGTAATAAGGATGATATTTCCTTGCTCCAAGTTCGTCGCTGCCAGCCGCGTGGATAACCGTAGCTCGTACGTCCAAACACGATCATAGCAGCCGAGTGACTGTTTTGGAAGATGGTCTCGTTCCTACGGCCACTACCGGACGCGCACCGCCACCCTCCGCTACGCAGACTAGTCCCCGCTAACATTTATCCAAAATCTATCCAACCTCTACCCAGATCGCCATGATGGTATATTCATGACAATACTGGGTGTTCGTACTTGATATTCATCGTATATTCAAAGCCTAAATATTCCTTATTTAAAAATATTCTATTGAGCGGAAGAATACAGTGACGTCACATTGCTTCCACCCTCAGTGCTGTATCGAGTGAAGGAGCAGCGCGACGCCATTTTGGTGCGGTGGGAATATGAGTGAGTTTTTTAGCAGATAATCGGATATTAGTGTTGAATAAAATGAATGCAGACCTACAACGACATGTGGAGTGCATCGGGAAATACCAACAGCGGCTGACTTCGCAAGAGGGAAGTGTCATTCCCGAAGAGAAGCAGCGTTCAGCTGTTGACGGCCGTGTCCAGCCTCTCCCCTCCCTCCGATGCACCACTGCTCGTCAAGTTGTTTCATTTACCTCCTTCCTCCCCTCCCCCTCCACACCCTGCGCTCTTCCTAATAAAGTATATGCCTGTATGATGGATAAAGTCATCGGTGAGCACAACGTAATTTTAAGGTTCTACAACCCCGCTGTGTTGTGTGTGGGGGGAGGCTAAGGTTGTACTTCCTTTGTCCGCGAAATTTAGTTCCCTCAGGAGAGCGCCTGCGCGCACCCACCACACCACTTTAGCGACGCCAATACTTTAGCGATCCAGCGAGGCCATATTTGTTGATCATTGTCGTTCGTAAACGTGTTTTTTAAAAGAAAATATGGAACACATGTTGTCATGGAAGTGTTTGTAGAAAACTACGATACGCTATTTTTTTTAATTTTTTTTGGGTTGTAGAATTGTAGGGAGATGTGTTGTTGTTGTTGCAGTCCTGTTGCAAGGTGGCTCCTCGCCCCCGTAGGCCTACAACGTCATGGGTCGGTCGGCAGAGTTTATATATCTGCAGTGACGTCAATGCAATTACCATAATAATAATTATTATAACAGGCGTTGCTGGTGGTGGAGAACCTCATCTCGTTCTCTACCGAAATTCTACCACTTGTCCCGTGCATGACATTGCCATAGGGTGATTATTTTTCGATTATTTTTTTTTCAGTGGCGTTGTAGACTTAACTATCATTATTACATTGGTAATGTAATCTCCCAAGATAAGGTGGGTTTGCCATCGAATGGTCCGGTACTGGAGGTAGGCCGTGCCTTATCACGAGCCGGATTGAACTAGATTCATTTGTTGCCACGTAGCGCTTTATAAACCCTTAGCAATATATATACTTTACAATCATTTTGCTCCATTTACAACCGTGGGGGGTTATATGAATGGGGGGCTATGACTAGTATGGTATGTTGTAATGTTATACATAATTTTAGAGTGTAAATTACAACCTATTTTTTTTATATATATTTATGAAGGGCATTTGTATCAGCCTGTATTAACCCTATGACATTAATAGCTTTGCATAGTTTTCTAGACCCCGCCATACCTGTTCAAATATGGCCACATGTTATTCTGAGTGTGTTCACATAAGAGTCTCATCAAAGGTTGTGTCATGTATGTATCTCACGTGATAGGTTCCCTAATGATAATAATAATATGCAGCAGATGCTGGCAATTTAATCCATTAGCATACATACAGAACACCAGCTCATAATGCATGGCCTGGTGTAAGATGCACCATCTCCCCCCTCTCTCTCTCTCTCCCCCATGTCACTCGAATGAAGACTAGGCAACTGTGTGAGTGTATGTATGAGATATTCAGGATGTGTAGTGCGGCTGCCACGCATAGTGTGCAAGTGAATAACATACACACAAAAAGTAGTTGAATGAGAGAGTGTGTGTGTGTATGTGTGTGTCGTGATCTACCGTTCTAAGCCCCTTCCTCAATCCCCTTCCCCCCCTCCCTTGCACTCCCCCGACTGCCAACCAAGCCCGCTCTCACCTCTACACTCTCTACCCCCCTCCCCCACCCACTCCCACCGCAACCCACCCTCCCCCCCTCCAATACACTCCCAAACCCCTCCCTCCCTCCCACCATCCGTTTCCCCAACACCATATCTTTTTATCTTGCTTTACCCTCTTGTCTCTTCCCACGACATTCCAACCGTACAAACTCAACTTTGCATCGCCACTAAACTCGCATCTTGCCACAGTCAACCAGTGACGTTTTTCTACCCACCCCAACAGCCCCTCCTCCTCTGCTTCCTCCGCCTGTAACCCACCCCCCTGCTCCCTGCTTCCTATACCCCCCCCTCCCGCCCCATCGTCGGCCCCTCCCCGGTCCACGTCATCTAACACCCCCCTCCCTCCCTCCCCGGTGTCACACCCCCCCCTCACCGGCTCCCCATCCCCCACCTCCTCCCTCACCTTAGCTTGCTGCCCCCAGCGACCGTATCAACCTTCCTTTAGTATTTTCTTCGTCCAGGTTTCCTCTCCTGTCGTCTTCCGTTCTTCATCATATTTACTTCATCTTTCATCTCAGTGCATTTACTGGTCCTTACCCCTCCTCCTCCCTCCACCTCTTTCTTCCCTTCCGTAACACACACCCTCCCCACCACCCAACATCTCTCCTTCCTCATGGCATAACAGTTACTGTTTTCCCCTAAGACGTGTGAGAGACTCGCGTTCTCCCTCACACCCTCATCCACCACGTAAAAAAAAAGGAGAAAAAAAAATGGACTTTGCCTCGTCGCTCCCTATCAAACCCTCTTCATACATGAAGTGACATTACAGCAGTTCAGCATCACCCGCCTAACGACATCCCTGTAGTATCTTAAACTAAACTCTCTCTCTCTCTCTCTCTCTCTCTCTCTCTCTCTCTCTCTCTCTCTCTCAGGTATAGCCAGTACTTCAGTGGCTTTCTTGTTCCCCCTCCTTGGCCCAGATGGCCTCTCACTTTTGTCTCGCTATTTTTTTTTTTTTTTTTTTTGCATTCATTCCATATAACAAAATGAATCTCGCAATACTTGTAACAACCAGTAACCCACACGACTCTTGTCTTGGCCAGAAGGTTGTGGGGGTCAGATGAACCATTTGAGGTAGGTATTCTGTAGTTGCCTGTAACCATGACTGTATTCCTTGTTGCGTGATACAGTCCAATTTCATCATCGTGATTTTGCATTTATTTGGCTGTAATAACATTACTAAGGAGCTTATTTCCACTTTTCAATCTATTGTTTCCCCAACAATGATGTTAAATCTTTCTCCCCAAAGCTTTAGTTAACATTTGCAAGGGGTGTTAATTACTGTGTGTGTGTGTGTGTGTGTGTGTGTGTGTGTTTTAGTCGACAAATCATCTTTTACATTCCATATCCAGTCAGTCGACATGAGCGACACTTGTCTGGTTGTTACCACATCCCTCGATCATTTGCATCTAGGTGGTAATTATCCGTACGATTCCGTCTGTTAAATGCATGTAGGAATGCACGACCCATTCTCCTTTTTCACGTTTCATTCTCAAGCCCATTTGCATTACCCCGAACGCTAAAAATAAAATACGCATATCATCAGTCTTGAGGGTGTTGTTGTTCAATAGAAATGACCTGCATCAAAGACTTTGTATTTTCTCCCGGGGTGGGAGAGGGGTGGGGGAGAAGGTTAATATAACGAATGTATTTTGACGTCTCGTTAAAAGTTAACGAAAAGGTGAAGACCTGTTGATATATGCGCAGATTGCAAGGGACGATCATTTCTCACACACACACACACACACACTCACCATTGAAGCGCACACGGACGGCAGCAAGTTCCGCGCGTGGGCTACTACCCTGTTGTTGAGGTGGTGGCTGGCTGGCTGGCTGGCTGCGTGCGGGGCGATTGGCTCAGTCGACTACGTCTCGCTTCTAGCCAAGCGCTTGGCCACCACTCGAGGTGGCGGCTACCTACGTGGCCGGAGAGATGTTTGCTGTAGCGGGTTCTATGTAGGAGCCCCAAGCGTTCGCAGTGGTGTAGATATGGACGATTGAAAATAAGACGTGTGATATAGCGGAGTAGATAGGCGTTAGACATATATATGATACGATGTTGCCTTCTTATTGAGCTGTAAGTTAGTAGCGGGAATGAAGAAAATAATCAAAACTCATTTTCAACAGGTATCCATCATCATCATACTGTAGTTTAATCTTAGAACACGAGAAGATACTGCTTACGTTAACTCAGAGCGATTTAACTTTTAAAGATGATGATGCTAGTTTTATCATCTGGGGAGGGTGAGAGGGAAAAATTCTATTACTGTAGTTAGACGTCTTTGCTTTGAAACTCTTAAGACAATTTATAATTCAACCAAGACTATACAAGTTCATTGCAACGAAGTATATTGCACGAAGTGTCTTTGGGACAATGCCATAGCCGTGTGCTTGATACACTTCCTTTTAGGATGGATGGATGGCCAGTTTGTTCATGACTGCGCGAGGTGCAGTTCATGTTGTCTTTGCCGTCTGGAATTTTCAGTTCTGCCGACGCTTGTCGAGTTAATGGCAAGTTTTTACGTGTTCACGAGAGTAGAAATTCTTGGGGGCGTGGCACATCAAACAGCAGGCAGAACACGCAACTGAAGTAGATATATTTGGTTGTAATGTCGCACAAGAAATAAAATTGAGAAAAAAAAATTTTGGTTATGCCACTGAAGGGATTTGTAGTATGTTTGACAAGAACCTTGTCTGAAAAGCCACACCCAAATTTGAAGTCCTGGTTAAGATCCTAGTTAACTCTTCAGCAAACTGTGGCTCACTTGAGGCATGGGTAACTAGGCGGGGGTTTGAATGATGTCCCACAGGAGTGTGGGGAACCACAAGCCTAGTTTCTAATGAATGTTTTCCTTATATGACTGGTCGTCGGGTCTGGCTCCCTGGATGGAATTAATTTTTTTTTTTTTTTTTTTGACTTGAACCTCTGGACTGGTTTTCATAATGAACATCTCGCAAACAGAAAGTATTTAACTAAAAGTTGTTTGTTCACGACTTCGTTGCGTGGGAAGATCGGCATCGGATGAAAACGGTATCAGTAACCAACAACCAACACGTTTTCTTTCCGAGTATCTCTACCATTTTTTTTTTCGTTTTTTTTTTCTTTCTTTCTTTATGGAGACTTAAGTTGTAATAAGAGAGTCGTGCGTCTGGGTTTAATCTTGAAGTTAGACCAGATCAACTTAACAAGTCTTAAACGTTACTCTTCACAGTGAATGGCTTCTTGCTAAGTCAGGTCTTCATGTTAATACTGGCGCAACACGACACTTTATAATCATATCGCATCAGTTACGACATATTCGAGTCAATATTGTGACTAATGTGGATTCGAGTATAACCAAACGTCGTGTGGCAAAAGTATAAGTAGTAGTTGTAGTAGGTTGCAGTAATGAACCTGTATCACTACAGGCCAACCAGAACGAACTTATACGAAAACGCAGCGTTTAAATTTTTTTTTCTTGTGATTCTGCAAAATTAAGAAAACGAGGCGTTTATATATATTTTATTTTTTTCGCTAGTCTTGATATTTCAGTAAAACTGTCTCCACAACCATGAAACTAAAGTTAAACCTGCCAGTTTTTTTTTTTTTTTTAATGATGCAGGATCTATGTCGATAGTTTAAATCGTCCCTCTCTCTCACGCGTTTTAAATTTCAAGACATATTCCGCTGGAGGGGCAGCTCCAGAGTTGACAACTCAAACCCACCCGATAGATAAGTTTTACTTAGGAAGATATTTAAACATTACGAAGCATTACCCACAGCCATACACAAAGGCCATCCCTCTGCAACAACCAGTTTAACTAGAGCCAACTAATGAAGACTATGTGAGCTACTGGTACATGGCAAATACGTCAATCATCTTGAACAAAATGCAGCATATTTATCTTTCCATTAAATCTTACCTAATTAAATTTCAACTCGCACATTTCCTAATTACCAGACCAAATTGACTTCCTAAGTTTTCAGAACGAACCCACTCAGTTTTAACTATTAATGAATTATTTTAAAACATTCTATGTCATTAAGTAGCCAAATTCTGTTTCGCATTCTGGTTTAAGTTTCACTAAACTGCCAATCTTGACAGTGGTTGGGGTGGAGGTTGTTCTTGTGCAGCGGTCGTTAACATCTCGTACAGGTTCACTCGATGGGGTTGCGGTGACCTAACAGCAACCAGGGGACGAGGGATCTCTCGTGGGGGGGATATGACGGTGGCGGGACGATGCCACGGCTTCTCTGAATTATTCCAGGAGTTCGCCCATAGGGTTAGGTATATTTCCACATTGTCCTTGTATCTAACCATCAAACTGTATATTAATTTCGTTTAATAACCTTCCTGTTCGTATCCTTTGAAGCCTCGAGAGAAGGCTATTTTTAACTGAGCATCCTGGAGCTTCGAAGCTGCGCTCCATACAGGAGCAGGGTATATCTGACTCCTTGGGAGCGGCCGGCAAAGGCCCACTGCAAGACTCTAATACTCCTGTGTCCCTTGAAACAACCTAACCTAACCTTTATATAATATTCAGTGATGGAAATACGACCTAACCTCGACAATATATCACGTCAAATAGACTAATTTGTAATACACTTTCCTGGTGAAGATAATAAACCTAAACTACATTAATTTGCAAGAGCATTATATAGCCTGTTATAATACTAGTCTACTATATACTTTGTTATATGACCAAGACTATATCATTTCAAACTCTGTAATGTTGACCTGTGTGTATGTAAAATTACTGATGATCATGTTTTTACGAAGCCCATAATAATATTTATTTGTCTTGTGTTCCTGTCTGACAAGGCGTCCCATTATTACAAACACTGTCATGTGACACATATGTTAATCCAATAGCTGTCAAGATGACCATATGGACCAAACCAAATCTTATGTTCATTGCATTATAAATCACAACCTCTACAATGTTGTAGTACTTATACAACTATAACTTTGGTCCACCAGCGATTTATCAATGTGTGTTCTGTTGTGTCACAGAACAGCTTACTGTATTGTTATGTTTCATGAAAGTAAGCTTTTATTTCTCTAAGAAATTTAGTTGTTTTTAACAAAGAAATCCCAGGTTTTGTTATGACAGCTCTATACCAGTCCAAAATAAAGAATAGGATCCTTTATGATATATATATATATATATATATATATATATATATATATATATATATATATATATATATATATATATATATATTGTTTTATTCTGTATTTGCATTCATATAATTCTGTATTTGCATGCGTTATTTCCTCCTATTTTTTTCCTTCCATTGTACAGACAGAGTGTAATGACTTATTGAAGCAAGAAGATAAATGCAAGATTCTCATGTGTGGTCAACCAAGCACCACACTGTGGTACGGGTCAACCACATTATGTATCGGGACGACTTGTCTCTCATGGCGACGCGAACGCACGCGCGCGCGCGCGTGTTCCGACTCTCGGAAAACCCGCGGTACGAAGCGGTGAGGCCAGACGCGCGCGCGTGTGTGTGTATGGCAACCTCACATATACGTAGCAATGTAACTGAGGTGTTGTGATGCCAGAGGGTGTACGTGCGCAGTGCTACCCCTGTCTAGGAACTGGGTGTGACGAGGTGTGGCGGTAGACATGTTAATTAAACTACCATTTGGTCCACATGATCAGACAGACAGACCAGAGACACGCCGGCGTACGAAACTACGAACAGCATCTGATATTCGAGGCGGAGAGAGAGAGAGAGAGAGAGAGAGAGAGAGAGAGAGAGAGAGAGAGAGAGAGAGAGAGAGATGTCCCATCTCCGGCTGCGGGAGTAGGTGAGTTTGGGGAGGGAGGAGTGGTGGTGTGGTGTGGTGTGGGGTGTGTGGGGTATGGTGTGGGGGTGTGGGGGTTGGTTGGTTTCTGTGCACTGTCTGTTATTAAAGGGCACCTGTCCATGCCAACCTCGCCTGACAGCCAGCCACCATCCCAACGCTTCCCCCACCACTGCCAACACCCGTGACTCACTCCCTGGTGGGTAAGGCACCACCCCCTCCCCTCCACCACTGCCAACACCCGTGACACCGGCAAGTCACTGACACCACTCACCCACGCGCACAACCCATCTCATCCGTCACCACACAACCACAACCTGCCTCCCCACCTTTCCCCTCCTCACCACCAACACTGGCAACCGTGTTTCCACCACAACCATCATTAGAGTCAACCCCCTCCCCCAACAACAACACCCCCTCCCCCCTCCTCCCTCGTGAGTGACATCATCATGATCATCATCTTCCACCATCACAATCTCTCACGCTCCCAGCCAGAGCTTCCACAACCCGTTACAACACCAACGTCACTCAGGCAGTGTTGCCATTTCATCTGCATTCTTCCCCCCCTACAACCTACCATATCCCCACAACCCACCGTAACTACGTGTATACAACTGGCACTGCCGTACATACAACAGCCATTCTCACTACCCCACTGGTACAACCTCTATCACCAGGTTACGTAACTACCACAACCGTGAAAACAACACAACACACGGGCCTCAGTATCGGTCACAACACACACACACACACACACACACACACACACACACACTGCGAAGAAATCATAACATTACCCTGTCGTAACACAACAGTTATAACAACAACAGTGCAGGCGTGAGCCAGCGGGGGAAGGGAGAAACTGAGATGAACGAGAGGATTAAAGGAAAATGATAATCTCTCTCTCTCTCTCTCTCTCTCTCTCTCTCTCTCTCACTGGCTATCTCACATTCAACTCCGCAGTGACGAAACGGCTCAGTAACACCTCAACGACCAATTGACACCTCCTCCTCTCCCTTACAACTCTAAGACATCCCCCCTCCCCACTCAGGTCTTCTGTGTATAGATTTTGGAGTGACCAGACCGGCTACACACACACACACACACACACACACACACACACACACACACACACACACACACACTCACATCGCGCAGCAACCACCCACTGACTTAACCGCTGACTTACCCACTGACTTACCTACTGACTTACCCGCTGACTTACCCGCTGACTTACCCACTGACCTATCCGCTGACTTACCCACTGACTTACCCCCAACCACATCACCTGGACCTCAGTCAACAGATCTGAGAAGGAGCGACTCCATCATCCTCGCCACCGTCGCCCCCGGCGAGTAAGAGATCCCACTTCTCCTAGTTGCAGTTGCGCACTGATACCACATTCACACTTAACCACTATGAGACCCAAGACCCATCCTAACTACTGTGACCATCGTTAATGACCTGTCGACTACCGCCTGGGCCTGGGTAGAGACCTTGTTCACACAACCAACCCTACGCTTGTTACAACCCCTACCATTCTGTTTCTTGTTACAACCCCATTCTCCCTCATAGTTTATTTTGTCTATAAACTTTCATCATTTGGCAGCATTTAAATCAATAAATAGTCAAGTAAAGTAATAATAATAATAATAATAATAATAATAATGATAATAACTATTATTATTATAATTTCAAACAACAAAGTTACTAACAATGCTGGAGTAAGGCATTGTGTTGAACCATTTCAATTCATACCTTTCCTCCCATGACTCGTAGGTCGAAGTTCACTATCATTAACGAACTACTTACCCCCTTACATACATAGGCTACAGTCTCCACGAATGAAAAAAAAAAAAAATCGTGATGAATTCGTCTCTTCGTCCCCTCTACATTAGGGCTATTTTCACGCTGGAAGAAGGCGAGGAGGATGTCGAAGTTTACGATAGAAGGACTTTAGTCCCTCCGTCCCCTGCTGACAAGGGCCATTTTTCTGTAGTTCCCCGCGGAAGTTGAGGACATGGAAGGGGGAAGACAAAGGACTTCGGATTCTTTGTTCCCTGTTGACAAGGGTCATCCCCCCTCCCCACCCTTCTACGAACACAGGAAAGACCATTGAAGTGAAGGCTAATGGCGGTTATATATATATATATATATATATATATATATATATATATATATATATATATATATATATATATATATATATATATACCCTAGCCTGAGCCAGGTACCAGAGTTATCGACCAACCCCTGAGGGTTGGATGAACAGCTGGGTTGACTGTGGGCCGACTGCCGCGTCCAGGATTCGAACCTATGCCACGCTCGACCCTGGGCGGCACCCGTGAACGCGTCACGGCCATCACTGTCGTACATGGAAGAACTGGGGTCTGTATCATTCGTGTGTGATCATATGTGTCTGCTTCCCCACCAGAGTGTGTTCCATAAGGTGGGTTTCAGTAACGCTGTATCGCAATTCTTACGTTATTATTCATCTGAGAGGCTTGTGAGTGGTGAAGATACACTGATCTGATCTCCCCCCACCCCCAGGTCAAAGGTCAAGGCGCGGTGTCCAAGTGTTGTATCGATGTGTTCAAGGGTCCTTGTGTCGTGGTCAAGGGTCGTATACCGTCGTGTTCAAGGGTCGTATACCGTCGTGTTCAAGGGTCGTATACCGTCGTGTTCAAGGTGTCGTACACCGTCGTGTTCAAGGGTCGTATACCGTCGTGCTCAAGGTGTCGTACACCGTCGTGCTCAAGGTGTCGTACACCGTCGTGTTCAAGGTGTCGTACACCGTCGTGCTCAAGGTGTCGTATACCGTCGTGTTCAAGGGTCGTATACCGTCGTGTTCAAGGGTCGTATACCGTCGTGCTCAAGGGTCGTACACCGTCGTGCTCAAGGTGTCGTATACCGTCGTGCTCAAGGTGTCGTACACCGTCGTGCTCAAGGTGTCGTACGATACCGTCGTGTTCAATGAAGTTAACTACACAAGAGGCGCACTTGGTGACGACGGGACGACCTGACACACCTCATTAGGGATCCGACCAACACGTCCCTGGGACCACACCAAACCTTCGAGAAGACAAGTCAACCTTCCCACGACAGATCCCACAGAACATCCCAAAAATGGGAAGCGAAGACATGTAGCTGCATCTACTACATTTCCAAAGAGGATGTTAACTAATTTCTATGCAAACCTGTCGTCTTAAGCAACCCTAGATAATTCAGAAAATAGAAATGTAACCTATATATAGAAAAAATGTAATCATATATATATATATATATATATATATATATATATATATATATATATATATATATATATATATAGATAGATAGATAGATAGATAGATAGATAGATAGATAGATAGATAGATAGATAGATAGATAGATGGATAGATAGATAGATAGATGGATAGACAGGTAGACAGATAGATAGATATGGTAATCGGAAAAGAATTTAGAAATAGCAATAAAAATCTATCACTAGAAAGAGTTAGACCAGAAAGACATGGAGACTTAATTACCTTGTTCAGGTGACCTTAATCCGTAATACTGTAATTATCAATGATAATCATCGTGATAGTATCCATGATTATTTATCATCTGTATATATCATTAATGGTAATTATCACAGTGTGAAGGTCTTATAAATAATGATTATAAATAGTTTATAGCTCGATGGTTATTGATAAACATGGTAAGTGTCAATGCAGATTATTACAGAAAGGTAATTTACCGAGAAGGAAAGGTAATTTACAGAGAAGTAAAGGTAATTTACCGAGAAGGAAAGGTAATTTACCGAGAAGGAAAGGTAATTTACAGAGAAGGAAAGGTAATTTACAGAGAAGGAAAGGTAATTTACCGAGAAGGAAAGGTAATTTACAGAGAAGGAAAGGTAATTCACAGAGAAGGAAAGGTAATTTACCGAGAAGGAAAGGTAATTTACAGAGAAGGAAAGGTAATTTACCGAGAAGGAAAGGTAATTTACAGAGAAGGAAAGGTAATTTACAGAGAAGGAAAGGTAATTTACAGAGAAGGAAATGTAATTTACAGAGAAACATAAGAGAAATTTGAAGAAGGTTTAAAAAGAAATTGTAAATGACATTGCAAAAAGGTCACTTAGATGAAAGATAAGTAACTTCAAGCAAACCTGTTAAGTACACTTATAAGTGATAAACTTGATGAAAGCACTACAGAAGATATCTATAAGTAAAACAAGATATTTCAAATAGGGTTGATGGGTATACTTAAAAAAGTAATGAAATACAGTATTGCTGAACATGTAAAAAGTTTAGTGTAGTAACGTTACTTATGACTTATGAAATAAGTAGAAAAGTAATCATATTGTAACGAGGACCTACCAACAGTGTTGCAAAGAATCATTAACTGTAATTTTAAGCAGTGTTGCCAAGATATTTGAAACAGGGGTTATTATAAATAATGTAGAAAAGAATACTTAAAAGATAAATAAATAGTAACTTATAGATGGAATGCTCCGTGTATACTTCATGCAGTGTTCCTAATGTAATTTAGCAGGTGTTTCTAGTCATTCAGGCAGTGTTCCTAATGTAATTTAGCAGGTGTTTCCAGTCATTCAGGCAGTGTTCCTAATGTAATTTAGAAGGTGTTTCTAGTCATTCAGGCAGTGTGCCTAATGTAATTTAGCAGGTGTTTCCAGTCATTCAGGCAGTGTTCCTAATGTAATTTAGAAGGTGTTTCTAGTCATTCAGGCAGTGTGCCTAATGTAATTTAGCAGGTGTTTCTAGTCATTCAGGCAGTGTGCCTAATGTAATTTAGGCAGTAATCTTAATGTAATTTACCGGGTGTTTTTAAAGTTATTCATAGAGTGTCCCTAATGTAATTTTCGCAGTGTTCTTAATGTAATTTATCAGGGGTTTGTAGACTTATTCAGGCAGTGTTTCCAATGTAATTTTGGCAGTGTTCTTAATGTAATTTATCAGGGGTTTGTAGACTTATTCAGGCAGTGTTTCCAATGTAATTTTGGCAGTGTTCTTAATGTAATTCATCAAGTGTTTCTAGAGTTATTCAGGCAGTGTTCCTAATGTAATTTATCGGGTGTTCTTAATGTAATTCATCAGGTGTTCTTAGTGTTAGGCAGGCAGTATTCTTAATGTAATTTGTCAGGTGTTCTTATTGTTAGTGAGGCAGAGTTCCTAATGTAATTCAAGAAGTGTTACCACTATTATTATGGCAATATATCTTAAGTAATTTAGGAAACTTGCCATATATAATTATGGCAGGAGTACTAAAGTAATTTAGGTTATATTTGTCATGTAATTTAAGCAGTGTAACATAATCTATTAAGGTAATTTTCTCATGTACTCTACGCAGTGCTCCGTCAATGATATATGAAAATTTACTTGTGTAATCCAGTGTTCCATGGTTAATTTTGATACTTTTCTCTTGTACGATTTATGCAGTGTTTCTTAAGTAACTTAAAAGTGTTATATATACAGTCTAGGCAGTGTTCTATGTCGTACTGAAACATGAAAGTATTTTTATATATGTGGTGTGGGAGGAGATATGGAAACGAAGGGGGGGGGGAATCAAAAGTAATTATAAGTGATCGGGGGAGCTGAGAAAACTTTGAAATGAAGGCGCGAAAATTGTAAGTAACGCTGGCAAGGACACTTGTGAGAAACGGAAGTGATCATAAGTAGTGTGTTGGTGAAAGTACTTACAAGAAACAGGAAAAAAAGTAATGAGCAGTTGTGTTACTAAGGGTACTTATAAAACAAGTGATTGTAAGTATCATTCGTAAGGATGTGTAAAAATGAACAGATGAAATAAGTGATTATAAGTGTAATATTGGTGAACGATATCAAAGAGACACACAAGTAAATTGTAAGTGCCTTTGATGACGACTTGGAAAGTATAAGAAAATTCAAGTATTTAGAAAGATGAAGAAATAACGAAAAGTTGATAAGTTACTCAAACTGTGTTTCACCTTTTAACTTTCTGCCTTTCATTTCATTGTACAGAAATAAGAAAAAAAAAACACTTTAATGTACCGAAATAAAAATCAAATCTTTTTTAAAGTACCGAAATAAAAATCAAAAATTTTCAGTGTACCGAAAAATCAAAAATTTTAAACGTACCGAAAGAAAAATCAAAAATTTTAAACGTACCGAAAGAAAAATCAAAAATTTTAAACGTACCGAAAGAAAAATCAAAAATTTTAAACGTACCGAAAGAAAAATCAAAAATTTTAAACGTACCGAAAGAAAAATCAAAAATTTTAAATGTACCGAAAGAAAAATCAAAAATTTTAAACGTACCGAAAGAAAAATCAAAAATTTTTAATGTACCGAATGCCATAAATATATATATATAGTCTATGACCCTCTCCCATGACCTCGATGGCCAGAAACTGGACATAGACTCAAAACGAAGACACAGATACCAGTGTACTGATTTACTACATCTCGCAGAATATATATATATATATATATATATATATATATATATATATATATATATATATATATATATATTGAAGCCCAAACTGGGAACTGCGTGCCATGTCAGGGGAAATGAAAATGCAAGTAATCCGAATGGAAAATGAATAATGTAAACCAAAATGAAATTACCACAATGAATAACTGGCCAGGTGAGAGAACTCGTGACACACACACACACACACACACACACACACACACACACACATGCACATAGACAGACAGACAGACACACACACACATATATAGTAATAATTCTCATATATAAAGTCTATTTATGGACTGGTAAGGTTTTTCTTCATTTAATTGAACCTAAGTTTTATGAAAGATTTTCTTTCTTTTCTTTCTTCAACAAGATTTTCGTAGACGGAATATAAATAGTTGTCAATTTTAAGAAATGTAAAATGTGATGAAGTAATCCTTCCCATCCATTTCTACTTTTCTAAAAGAAGGAACAGAAAAGGGGGCCCAAGTGAGGATTTTCCCTAAGCTCAGTCCTCTGCTCTTGACGCTACCTTGCTAATGCGGGAAACGTCGAATATATATATATATATATATATATATATATATATATATATATATATATATATATATATATATATATATATATGAATGTAAAGTGCGTTCGATGCAGTTCGTTAAATTAGGCTCATATCGTTTTTATTAATTAACCTTTTACTACAAAAGGCTATTAAGTCTCAATTACATTCTCAGTACAGTAATTAACGTAATCTTATTGAGGTAATGTTCGCAGGGCCGTGTATGCAGCGAGAACATCAACCATTGTAACCATCTCTGGACACACCTGGAGAAGGTGTTTCCCAAATGACCCTTGACCGCTACTGCTGGTCATTATCCACCCTGACACTGACGGCCTCATTGTAACGACCCTTGGCAGCTGACGGGTCCGGAGCCCCCAAATAACCTGACCAACCGCAAGGTCGTTTTTCTCGGTGTCGAAGTGCATTGTTGGGGGGGGGGGGGGGCAGACTCGTGTGTGGTGGTCGTCCAAGGCAGTGAAGCAGGAGGTATAGCCGCCAGGAGAAGAATATCCAGGGGAAAATATACACATCGTTACGATTCATCGAGGTAATTAAGTAATTCCACAAAGTGGCCACCAATTAATTCAGGTAATTAAGTAGTTTTTTTTTTCTTTTTCTTTTGGCATACAAGATGAGGTGAGGGACGTGTGGCGAAAAAGACAACGAAAAGTTTTAATCGGATTAGATTGGACGCGTTTAATATATATATATATATATATATATATATATATATATATATATATATATATATATATATATGGTTAAATGAGGGGTAAAGAAGTAGATCAGTGCATAGGAAGCTACATGAGTAAGAAGGTAAAGAGACCAACAGGAAAAAAATGATAATGTTATTCCATTCTTGCACGACGGGGAACGACCCTTTGAACACGACGTGAGGACACACGGGGTCATATAGTCGTGCTCGAGGGGTCCGAAACACCGTGTTCGAAGGTCCGGATCGTCGTGCTCAAAACTGTCGGACTGCCACGTCCAATTGGTCGCTCCGTTGCGCCCACGAGCCGTCCACAACAGCTACCAGACCCAACGGCCCCTAAACCGACTGCAACCCTTCCTCACTAACCATCCCTCTCCTGTCCTCCAGCAGATAACCTGGTCATAGATCATCAGGTCTTGTGTTATCTGTCCTTCCCATGTTGTACTGTCCTCCAGCAGATAACCTGGTCATAGACCATCAGGTCTTGTGTTATCTGTCCCTCCCATGTACTGTCCTCCAGCAGATAACCTGGTCATAGACCATCAGGTCTTGTGTTATCTGTCCTTCCCATGTTGTACTGTCCTCCAGCAGATAACCTGGTCATAGACCATCAGGTCTTGTGTTATCTGTCCTTCCCATGTACTGTCCTCCAGCAGATAACCTGGTCATAGACCATCAGGTCTTGTGTTATCTGTCCTTCCCATGTTGTATTGTCCTCCAGCAGATAACCTGGTCATAGACCATCAGGTCTTGTGTTATCTGTCCTTCCCATGTACTGTCCTCCAGCAGATAACCTGGTCATAGACCATCAGGTCTTGTGTTATCTGTCCTTCCCATGTACTGTCCTCCAGCAGATAACCTGGTCATAGACCATCAGGTCTTGTGTTATCTGTCCTTCCCACGTACTCCCCCACCCTCACTAAGAGACCACTCACCTCATGACCTCTCCCAAGATAAACCCCATCACGCCATGACCTTTGACCCGACTTTCTCCTGTGTCACTCCCATCACCATATTCACCCTACCCTCATTCGCTCTTACGTTAACCATCGCCTTACCCCAGCACCCATTCCCCCTTTTACCCTCCACTACCTACCGCCACCTACCCCCCCCCCCCCCCCGCGAACCATCTGCATGACCACCTCGCCTTTAATGCTGCAGTCCCAGTGTGCGACCGGAGTGTTACATGACGCAGGGGTGAATCACGCAGCAAAATCAACTTTATTGGTATGGGCCCAAAGGGCTCATTACCGGCCGGTGGTGTGCCTGATGTATTGGCCCTTACTGTGGCCGGATCATTATCTGATGAGAATGCATTCCCGGGCTATGTATACTGTATGATTTATTCCGGCTGTATGGATGATTACAGCGCGCCTGCAATAATCAATACAGTCACCCCCCCAGGTGAATGTATTCGCGTGTGCCTCTACGATCTAGAATACAGTAGGTATGCTGTATGACGAAGTATACAAGGTGTGTGTGTGTGTGCTTGTTGAATCCTGATGCAGTAATTACCATAGAGTTACTCATGTGTGATTAGGGTTACTGTAACAATCTAACGACCCCGATCACCATGGTAGGGATGGTAGGGCTGGGGGAATAGTCCAGAGTGCCAGCCAATCAAAACAGGTGGTTTAGGGTGACGTCACAGCCCTGAGCGAATCAGGAGACAGGGAGGACACAAAAGGGGGTTAGGTTGTGGGACAGTGACAACAACATGGAGGGAGGAGGAGGTGGTGTTGTTAATAACCCCTAGCCAGGCCCAGCCCAGCCCAGACCGCGGCCAACCCATCTTGTCCTAGCCAGCCAGCCCAGCCCAGCCCAGACAGCGACCATCCTATCTTGTCCTAGCCAGCCAGGCCCAGCCCAGCCCAGACAGCAACCAACCCATCTTGTCCTAGCCAGCCAGACCCAGCCCAGCCCAGACCGCGACCAACCCATCTTGTCCTAGCCAGCCAGCCCAGTGCAGGATAGACCACAACCACACACCGTCCTCTCTTAGCCTAGCTAACCAGGCAGGCAGCCAAGCCTAGCTTAGCTAGCCTAGCCCCCAGCTAGCTTAGCCCAGAGAGGGGGGGGGGGCTGCTCCTGAGAGTGTTTACGTTTCTTAAACCAGGCTACCTGGGGGAAGGGGGAGGGGTGGCTGTTGCTAGGTGAGTCGTGTAACCAACCAGCACAAATACAGGATGAAGACGTGTGTGCGGTTCTCCCTGGCTGGTGTGACCTGGACCACGGTGCCTCGACCCGCGTGGCTGAAAGAGAGACATCTTTCTCTCTTGTCCTGGAGAGAGAGAGAGAGAGAGAGAGAGAGAGAGAGAGAGAGAGAGAGAGAGAGAGAGAGAGAGACTGCTCAACCACACTGTCACCAATGTGTATAGTGTCTCTCCCTCTGACCCTTCACCTGTCGCTAATATATATATATATATATATATATATATATATATATATATATATATATATATATATATATTTTTTTTTTTTTTTTTTCATACTATTCGCCATTTCCCGCATTAGCGAGGTAGCATATATATATATATATATATATATATATATATATATATATATATATATATATATATATATATATACATATATATATATATATATATATATATATATATATATATATATATATATATATATATACATTGTCGTACGTCGCCTGGAGCTGCGACAGAAACGCATCACATCCACCACGTGCCAGGCATCAACAGATGGCCCCTTACGGAAGAATGACTGGATTGACCTCGCCCTGGACTCCTTCCCGGACCCTCATCATGTTGACCTGGGAGGTCACTACTGACCTGATTTATACGAACATCACCTTGCGTCAGCCTGGTCACTACAACCCCCCTCACTGTAATCACCGTACTTGGGTGCGCTGCTGGCTGGCTGGCTGGGGGGGTGGTTAGCGAGAGAGGATGAGGCCTGGATTGGTGCCGGCAGCTTAAAACCCTGCCAGCTTTAAGGTGACCCGAGCCCGTACATCACTCCCATGTGCTACCAATCTCTCTCTCTCTCTCTCTCTCTCTCTCTCTCTCTCTCTCTCTCTCTCTCTCTCTCTCTCTCTCTCTCTCTCTCACGGAGGAGTGTGTATCCCCTGACGTGAGGATAGCCCTGGGCGTGCGGGCGTGAGAGGGTGGGTGTGTGATGGAGGATGCTTGTGGACGGTGGTCTTGCGAACGGAAACCCACTACTGCAGCAGCAGGAGCACCAGTAGCAGGAGCAGGAGCTTCTTCCAGTCCCCGTGTGGCGCGTCCGGGACCAGAACCAGCGAGTGTGGCTCCAGCCGAAGGCCCACGTTGCATACCATGGCCACCACCTGGCAGCAAGCAACGCTTGCAGGGGGCCTTGGCGAACGGCGGGAGATCCGCAGGGCTCCACACACACTCCCACCAAGAAAAACAGGCACGATCATGGTAAGGCGTCGCACAGAAGTTCTATGGCTACTCCTAGCCACCCAGGGACCAACACCCTCTGTGCCAGTGCCTTTGAGAAAACCAGCCGAGCGAGGCAGCTCCGTGAGAGACAGAACTGGACAGCCCCCTCCTACCATGCGAGTTCACGTGTGTACACTGAGCCTACACGGTAGCACGTATGAACACCGTGTTTATTCCAAGCAGCGACGCCTCTACACGTGGAGAGTCGGTGCCATGCTGAAACATGAGACAGATGGAAGGCAGAGATGATGGCAAATGTTCATAACGCAGTTGAGAAAGTGAAGCACGTACATGCCTGGGGAGTTTAAGTTTCGCATCGGTGTATTATCAGGAGGAGTGCAGTTTAAGGCTAGGGTTAATTGGGCAGTTTGTACAGTACTTGTTCAGTCACTACAGTGTGAATATGTTCTGTAAGTTGTCATTTGCTGGGGAATGAGGGAAGTAACTAGAGGCGTAGGTCAAAGTGCATGGCTGGGGTTAAGCCAATTTTTATATCCCTGCTTGTGGGTTGTGGGTTGGTTTTAAAAACTGTCTGGGAGGGAGAGATCTCGCTAGGTAGGGGGGGCGGCGCTGGTGCAGAGAAATAAAAACTGGTAGCCAGGCATGTCGGGGCTGGGTTATACTGCAACCATTTTTGTCTCGATGTGTGTGTGTGTGTGTGGGTGAGGCTTCATGATGGTGGGTTTGGAAAGGCAACCACAGAATGTTATGATTGTTTCCTAAAGTATGGATAAACCAATCATGTGAAGCGTAATGTACGGTGTGTGTGTGTGTGTGTGTGTGTGTGTGTGTGTGTGTGTGTGTGTGTGCTAATAATCCTTTATATCAGAATTTGTGTATACATTAATAACCTAACACTGTAGTTTGTATTACGTTGATACGTATTTTTATGAATAAACGCTAACTGAGACACCCCTCTTGATATATATATATATATATATATATATATATATATATATATATATATATATATATATATATCAAACCACGTATGGTTCAGCTTTTCCTTCGTCTTAGGTCACTGTCCATGTGCCATCTCCCAGGTGACTGGCCAAGCATCACTCCCACTTTAACCTCTCATTCCCCACTCACAGACTCCCCCCCCCCCTCCCACCTACATCACACTGGGTAAAAAATCATCATTGACCACGTAATAACGAAGACTTTTAATGAGGTGGAGTCGCAAACCACACATCACACGGCTCCCAATCACCTCTCTCTCTCTCTCTCTCTCTCTCTCTCTCTCTCTCTCTCTCTCTCTCTCTCTCTCTCTTCAGCCACCTGTACCCGTCTATTTTCCCCCCACAACATTACCCCTCCTGTCTTATTCCCTCGTCCCCTTCTGTCCTGGTGGACGGGTAGAGGAGCTTGTCTGTTTGATCAACTTGTCTCTCTCTGGTGGTGGATGGGGGTGGAGCCTTCTGCTCCAATATCCTGTCCTTATCTGTACAGATTAGGAGTGTAGGATCCTACCACGTGCTGTCCTCCAGCAGATAACCTGGTCATAGACCATCAGGTCTTGTGTTATCTGTCCTTCCCATGTACTGTCCTCCAGCAGATAACCTGGTCATAGACCATCAGGTCTTGTGTTATCTGTCCTTCCCATGTTGTACTGTCCTCCAGCAGGTAACCTAGTCATAGACCATCAGGTCTTGTGTTCTCTGGGGTGTTCACCCACGTGTTCAACATCACCTCTCCACTTCCCGCCAGTATGACCTCACCTCTGTGTTCACCACACTGTCCAACCCTCCTCCCAGCCACGCCCAGGTCCTGACTCTCTATCGTCCATCCCTCCCTCCTGCTCGCCACTGCCCACAAGGGACGCGATTCCCAGCTCACAATAAACCCGAGGCAGCTTTTTGCAGCGAGAATCAAAAATTCCCTTCGCACACCACCCCACACGACCCTTCCCTCTCTCTCTCTCTCTCTCTCTCTCTCTCTCTCTCTCTCTCTCTCTCTCTCTCTCTCTCTCTCTCTCTCTCTCTCTCCCCAGGGGTAACCTTTATTCTTGTCGGCAGCAAGATTCTCAAGCGGGTCGGCCCACCATCCATAGCATTCTTATCACACACACACACACACACACACACACACACACACACACACGGCTCTGGACGGATACAAATATGCTCACAGTGTTCTCATCTTTTCCCTCTCGGACATACTGATCGACACAGCAAATTCTGCTCGGTCCACAACACCACGATCTATGCTGCATTAACTTCCTTGTTTCCCCCCGACAATGTCATACGAAAATACATCAACAATATATCAGGGAACGAGTTAAGGAAGGCTTGAACACAAACGTAATCAATAGTAGCCATATGAGTGGTCCTGAAAAGTACCATATATATATATATATATATATATATATATATATATATATATATATATATATATATATATATATATATATGTGTGTGTGTGTGTGTCTGTGTGTGTGTGTGTGTGATTATTACACGAAAGTGCACTTAGGAACTTTTTGTGTTTCATTTTCCCCGTGGACTCATAGGAATATATATATATATATATATATATATATATATATATATATATATATATATATATATATATATATATATATATACCTTACTACCGTAAAACTAGGAGATCTACCTCCCCCCCCTCCCCCTAGTGGCAAACCACGACCACATGTCAACATACAAATACCCTTGTCACAAGCACAGCAATTAACCCAACCAACCCACCCAAATAAAGGTAGTAAATAAAAAGTACTGGAAACCTTATATATACACACACATAACGTGTGTGTGTGTGTGAGAGAGAGAGAGAGAGAGAGAGAGAGAGAGAGAGAGAGAGAGAGAGAGAGAGAGAGAGAGAGAGAGAGTTTTGCAATCGGCATGTACCAACCCCACTGTGTGTCTTCCAAGCACCGGGTCCAACCCAGGGGTGTACGTATTTTTAACCTCACCCAACCCAAACATTTGTGGTGTTGGAACACACACACACACACACACACACCGTCCGATAGCCTGGTCCCGGCTCTCTCTCTCTCTCTCTCTCTCTCTCTCTCTCTCTCTCTCTCTCTCTCTCTCTCTCTCAATCACAACTCTCCCACAACTCCTCTCTCACGATTTCCTCACAATCGCAACTCGGTTCGCGAGATACCTGACCGCATGGGGGGGGGGGGGGGGGGGGTAGTCTGCCTGTCGTGGCGAAAAGTTACATTTGTGAATAATTCAACTGCAGAGAGAGAGAGAGAGAGAGAGAGAGAGAGAGAGAGAGAGAGAGAGAGTTGGTGTGGTTAGGGGTAAGTGACCCTCGATAATGTGAGGGGTGGATGGTGGAAATTGACGGTGGGGGGGAGGAGGGAGGGATGGATGATGGAGACTGAAGAATGGAAATAGAAAGGGTTGCGTCGTGAAGACTGAGTAGAGATGGAAATTGAGAGTTGGGGGGGGAGGGAGAATGGACCTGGAGGTTCGTAGACGGAAATGGTGGGGGGGGAGGGGGGTGGGAACAGAGCGAAAGATGGTGAATGAAGGATAGAAATTGCTCACTTGTAACGCTGTATTTAGGGATGGAGGTGTGTGTGTGTGTGTGTGTGTGTGTGTGTGTGTGTGTGTGTGTGTGTGTGTGTGTGTGTGTGTGTGTGTGTGTGTGTGTGTGTGTGTGTGTGTATGTGTGTGTGGGTGTGTGTGTGTGTGTGTGTGTGTGTGTGTGTGTGTGTGTGTATGTGTGTGTGTGTGTGTGTGTGTGTGTGCAGGTGTGCACAGTACAGCGGGCACGGAAGGGGGGTTGGGTTGGGTTGGTTTCGAACACTTGACTTTATATATATATATATATGCTGGGGTTCCTGCGATGTATGTATGCATACTCTCTCTCTCTCTCTCTCTCTCTCTCTCTCTCTCTCTCTCTCTCTCTCTCTCTCTCTCTCTCGTGGGCACGTGCGACAGCGTGCGACCGATGGAAAACAAGAAAGAAAAAAAAATGGTTTCGTGGGTTCACGGGTGTGGTGCCGTAAAGAGAGAGAGAGAGAGAGAGAGAGAGAGAGAGAGAGAGAGAGAGAGAGAGAGAGAGAGAGTAATAAGAGATGATGGTGGGATGGAGATGATGATGATAAAACTAAAGATGGGATGGAGAAAGTGACAAAAAGAAAAAGAAACAGAGAGAGAGAGAGAGAGAGAGAGAGAGAGAGAGAGAGAGGATGCCATCCATCAGATAACTTTTTAGAAACCTGGTCCAAGTTCATCGTCCGGGCAGAGACGCTCACCCTCGCTTCGTTTTCTACAAACCTGCCCCCCCCCCACCCCAAGCTCCACCACCCCCCCTCCCCGGGATACGACCCCCCTGGAAATGGCTGGTCACCTAGACCTGATGAAAGTCTTGGCCAGACTCAACCACAAATGTCAATATAGTCAAATATTAATGAAAAAAAATTAATTAATTGAGCACGACGGTATACGACCCTTGAGCACGACGGTGTACGACCCTTGAGCACGATGGTATACAACCCTTGAACACGACGGTATACGACCCTTGAACACGACGGTATACGACCCTTGAACACGGCGGTATACGACCCTTGAGCACGACGGTATACGACCCTTGAACACGACGGTATACGACCCTTGAGCACGACGGTATACGACCCTTGAACACGACGGTATACGACCCTTGAACACGACGGTATACGACCCTTGAGCACGACGGTATACGACCCTTGAACATGACGGTATACGACCCTTGAGCACGACGGTATACGACCCTTGAGCACGACGGTATACGACCCTTGACCACGACGGTATACGACCCTTGAACACGACGACGGTACGACCTCTGTGTATGATGTGCCGATCAACGGCCGTACCGTCGTGCTCGAGGGTCGCATCACCGCCGTGCCAGAGGGTCGTACCGTCGTGCTCAAGGGTCGTACCAGCTGAGAATATATGCCCCATCACACTTGCGGGTTGGTCACTGGGGTGTCGTGCTGCCCCACAGTAAACAAAAGGTCACACCGCTGCCTGGCTCGACACCCTGGGGGAGGTGGGTACTGAGGTCCGTACAGCGGGAAGGTCAAAGGTCAGAGCTGACGGTGATGGAAGGAACATGTTGGGTGGGGGTGGGTGATGGGTGGGGTTAGGTGGGGGTTGGGTAAGACCGGCAAGGAGGAAGACACCACAGGTGTGGCACGGGGGGGGGGAGGGGGGGGTGACACACGAGGGAGACACGGAGGGCGAGGCTGGGGTGCTGGAGGGGAGGGATGGGAGAATACGGGGGGAGGAAGGGAGGAAGGAAGGGAGGGAGGGAAGATGAGAGAAATGGAATGGTAAAAGAGAGGAATTGGAGGAATGGATGGGGGAGGAAGGGGGTGGGAAGGATGGGGTGTTGGGAGGAGGAGGAGGTTAGGAGGGGAAGGGAGAGGGCGGCGTAATGGTGGCATGTGATGGGGAGGGGATGGGAAAGGGATGGGGAGGGGAATCAAGTGTGGTATGAGAGGGGCGTAATGGTGGCATGTGATGGGGAGGGGATGGGAAAGGGATGGGGAGGGGAATCAAGTGTGGTATGAGAGGGGCGTAATGGTGGCATGTGATGGGGATGGGAATGGGAGTCAAGTGATGGGGATGGGAGTGAAGTGTGGTATGAGGAGGGAGGGTTTATGACAGCCTTACGTGTACCGACCCTACATATGACACATCTCTTACTTTCTCTAAACTTTTCTTCACTTTTACGTAAGACCAAAGTTTAATGCCCTTCTCGCCGGCCACCACGCGCGCGCGCGCGTGTGTGTGTGGGGGGGAGGGGGCAGCCTGGGGGAGGGGGGGGAGACTGGATGGTTATACACAAATGGCTGGTCGTGTGAAAGGACGACACAGGTGATCGTCATGATTAATGTAGGACGCGGGTTGAGCACGACGCCACGACCCTCACACAGGTACGACCATCGAACACACGTAGGTACGACCATAGAACACGCAGGTACGACCATGGAACACGCAGGTACGATGAGGTACGACCATAGAACACGTAGGCACGACCATCGAACACACGGAGGTACGACCCTTGAGTACGACTGTGTGACCCCTTCGATATATATATATATATATATATATATATATATATATATATATATATATATATATATATATATATATATATAGTTGTGGTGGTTATAGGTACAAGAAGTAGGGTTGTGTGTTATAGAATTTTCTTTTTTCTAAACCATGACTATACAACTGGTCAACAGAGCTGTATGATGACCAGCTGGCCATCATAATGATGATGATGATGATGATAGGCTAGGCCTAAATAATGGGTTAAGTCCTGAATGGGTTCAGCCATCATAACCCTAAGGGTTGGGGGGGGAGGGTTGTACCGTCGTGCTCAAGGGTTGTAGCAGTTAAATAAAAGGAAGAAAAAATCTACAACCATCGTACAATCTACGTACAACCATCGTACAATCTACGTACAACCATCGTACAATCTACGTACAACCATCGTACAATCTACGTACAACCATCGTACAATCTACGTAAAAACACATAGTTGTGAGGAGTCAACCCATACCATCATACTGGCGAGGTCTACTGGGGGGGGGGGGGTTGTAGGGCTGACCCGTCAGTGTAGCCAACACTCACCCGCTCAGTACGGATTATAAAACTATATACTAAATTAAGATAGGTTTACCCCCTCAAGTACAACTGTATGATCTGTACACTTGTACTAAGTGTTCCCTGTGATCTCGTTACGTCAAGGGCCAGCGGTATTTAAGGAGGACACGGCCAGTTCGACATCCGAAAGACTATTAATTGGCACTACTGAATGGTAACAAGGGACCTTTAAACTCACGCCAGCGCCAGGGTTATAAATTTCGCTTTTCCGATATTTTTTTTAGCCAAGTTTCCTTTTAAACGCTTTTTGCACAGCATGGGCAACGAATCACTCACATATATCACATAGTTCATTATAAGTATAATAACATCAGCGAAGATAATGGACGAGTGTGTTTGCAACCGGGCGACGCTAATATAAAACCCGCGCGAAATTTCGCCAACAGGCAGCAGTAAGGCTGTAAGAACCGGGTCAGTAGTACGTGACTTCCGCCTTTATGTATTATTCCCAGTGAATACAAGCAGGCTCTTCGTGTCTTAAGTACACTGCAGTAGTGTACGTAAATCCATACTTAGAATTTAAGTAACGCCTGTTCTATCGTGCAAGTTAGATACTAATATCTAAGTCAACTTCTAATAAATATTGTTCAAAATAGACTGCGAGTACGTATATTTTATTTACCTAAGTAATATACTCGTTCAGTTTGTAGTCTGTTCAGATGTGTGTGTGTGTGTGTGTGTGTGTGTGTGTGTGTGTGTGTGTATGTCATATTCCTACTACTGTGTTAGCAGTAGGAACAGAAGACGTGATAGCCATGTTTACGAGGTGAGCGACCACTGGGGAACCTAACCACTTGAAGGAGGTGGGTTCAAGGTGGGTATATCCCGGGATATATCCAGGGATATACCCACCTACACTAGATAACATATCGTCCTGGGACGATATGTTGTGCAATACATGAAGAAGATCCCAAGGTTCTTGTGCAAAACTACTACTACTACTACTACTACTACTACCACTACTACTACTACTACGTCTACTACTACTACTACTACTATCGTATCTTTCCCGCCTCTCGCTGATCCATACATCACCATTCCCACGTGAAGACTTCCGTCGACTTCAGCTCTCTCTCTCTCTCTCTCTCTCTCTCTCTCTCTCTCTCTCTCTCTCTCTCTCTCTCTCATCAGACGACCTTGAGCGCCGTCCTTCAAAAATCATCGACGCCTACAGTGCCATGTAACCACCCCGCCGACAGTCTTTCGTTGTCAGAAGACCCAGGGGGGGTGGGGGGAACACGTCTCCCCTTACCCCACACACACACACGTACACACACACACACACACACACACACAGGATCGAGTCTTAGGAGTATGGTCCGTCTGTGTTTACTGTCTCCCTGCGCGCCTCCCAAGGCCTTGCCAACTGCGCACGGACCCTGTGACTCAAAAGCACCCACTGGTACCCCCCTCCACCCCTGCCTGGTCAATGGGCAGTCATTTAAACGCCTTAACGTACACCAAAACGTACAACGCAAAGTCTGCCCCCCATTTTTTCCCCTGTCACGTTTTCCGTAATTTTTTTTTCGTAATTTTTTTGCGATGCTGTGGACGGGTTTGTATGGAGCTTCCCTACGTTCGTACGTGTGTCGTGTGGGCACAAAAATCATAGTTCGTTATCTAGTTTGGAAGATGAGACTTTGGTCGCCAATAGCAAAGTGAAACGGAGGGGAACACGCGCCGTTTTCTTCACGTACGCCGGCCTTTCGACAATGACTTTGGGAAGTGGGCAATTAAGAAATAAGATCTCAGATACAGTGAGTTAAGTGTACAAATATATATACGTATATACGTACATATATATATATATATATATATATATATAGGAGTGCAGGCCAGGAGTGGGAGGAGAGACAGGTCTCCGTGGCAGACCCCCCTCGCTCCATCAATGATTCCATCATCCTTCCCCTGCTGCTGAACGTAGCGCAGACTTCGGCATGCAGTCGTTCCAATTCAAGAGCTCCGGAGGGCAGCTGTGAGGACACAGATAACCTCCCGCTGACCTCAAGCATACAGCCTAACGAGGCAGTTAAAATAAGTTACACCCCCTAACAAGGCAGTTAAAATAGGTTAAACAGACTAACAAGGCAGTTAAAATAGGTTAAACAGACTAACAAAGCAGTTAAAATAGGTTAAACAGCCTAACAAGGCAGTTAAAATAGGTTAAACAGACTAACAAGGCAGTTAAAATAGGTTAAACAGACTAACAAGGCAGTTAAAATAGGTTAAACAGACTAACAAGGCAGTTAAACTAATCTAACGTAAAATGAAAGGCTAGTCCCAAACACACTATATCAAAACTTACCATCAATTAACATCTTACAAAGCAGGACACTATAATCCACGACCCCCTCCCCTCCCTTCCCCCCTGGGGTGTCTAACGACCTGACTGTAATTAAGGCCCTGGTGGGTCGTCATGCTCCACGCGTCGCGCCCTCGTGTCGTGTTCAAGGGTCGTACACCGTCGTCATGAAGAAGATATTAATATAAAAACCCCATGCTGATCAGGAATGCCTAAAATTCGTCATGTGGTAAAAAGAAGTGGTAGTTAACTTTCGCTCCACAATTACGTGGTCAAACCATTACCCCGTTACCTCCTTAACGGGGATAAATTATCATCAATACGAAATGTGATTTTTAATATATATATATATATATATATATATATATATATATATATATATATATATATATATATATATATATATATACATATACATATATATATATATATATATATATATATATACAGTATATATATGTTTCTGAGCAATGTATCTTTAATCACCTCGTTACGTACGCATTAACGACGGACGGAGGGAGGGAGAGGGAGGGAGGAGGCCACAAACAACCCACGGGGTGGGGGTGAGGAGGGAGGAGGAGGGGAAGAAAAGGGAGTAGTTATAACTACTTACTCCGTTATCGTTATCAGCGGGTCGGGCGACGATGTGACAGCGCAACGAGAGAGAGAGAGAGAGAGAGAGAGAGAGAGAGAGAGAGAGAGAGAGAGAGAGAGAGAGAGAGAGACTCAGAGAGAGAGACAGACTCAGAGAGAGAGAGAGAGAGAGAGAGAGAGAGAGAGAGACTCAGAGAGAGAGAGAGAGAGAGAGAGAGAGAGAGAGAGAGAGAGAGAGAGAGAGAGAGAGAGAGAGTCTCCCGGCCAGCCACTCACCCAATTCCCTCCTCACTCGAACACTTACCTAATCGAGAATATGAGGTGACAACCCCCGTGTAACTGGGGAGGGGGGGGGGGGCTTAAGTGAGTGAGTGAGCGAGAGTGAGAGAGTGCAGGAGAGAGAGTGAGTGAGTGGTGGTGGAGGGTGGTGAGTGCAGGACATGGTAAGTAAGAGCGCGTGTTGGTGCGAGGCTCTGGGTCACCGGGTCCGAGCCCAGCAGCCAGCAACCCAGCCGCGCCCGCTGGCTGTACCTCACTCCTCCCTCCCTCCCGCTCTCTGTGAGTCTCTCTCCGTTCCTCTCTCTCTCTCTCTCTCTCTCTCTCTCTCTCTCTCTCTCTGTCTCTCTCTGTCTCTCTCTCTCTCTCTCTCTCTCTCTCTCTCTCTCTCTCTCTCTCTGAGTCTGTCTGTCTGTCTCTCTCTCTCTGAGTCTCTCTGTCTCTCTCTGAGTCTGTCTGTCTGTCTCTCTCTCTCTCTCTCTCTCTCTCTCTCTCTCTCTCTCTCTCTCTCAGTCTCTCTCTCTCTCTCTCTCTCTCTCTCTCTCTCTCTCTCTCTCTCTGAGTCTGTCTGTCTGTCTCTCTCTCTCTGAGTCTCTCTCTCTCTCTCTCTCTGAGTCTGTCTGTCTGTCTCTCTCTCTCTCTCTCTCTCTCTCTCTCTCTCTCTCTCTCTCTCTGCTCCTCCCTTTGTTGACACTTCAAGGTTGGCGCGCACCAACCATCACGACTGGTTCCGTTACTAACAACCCCTTCCCTTCCCATCCCCGCCCAACCAACCCTCCCCTCCTCCTCTCGCTACGTGCAGAGAACGTCTCCTCCCTAGCATTTAAACGAGAGAGAGAGAGAGAGAGAGAGAGAGAGAGAGAGAGAGAGAGAGAGAGAGAGAGAGAGAGAGAGAGAGAGAAAAGTCCACTTTTATAGAAACATCCGTCAATTTCGCCCTACCCTCCCCCCTCCCTCCCCCCCCTCCACGAAGACGGTTCTTCAGCTAGGCCCTCACCGCCCCCCCCCCCCTGCCACCGTTATACAGCCGACCCCAAAACACCTACGTACCGCCAACCATGAGGTTATATAAACTATAACACATAATAACAACGAAAACCCACGTCAGCAGGACCAGCAGTATTGCCCCACTGGCAGGTGAGGGGGGTGAGGGCAGGGGCGCCAGAATGCACATCTTCCTTTCTCTCCTCCGTCAGAGAACGTGAGTACATACGTACATATGTATCTTTTATGTAGCGCAAACAACACCACACATGTAGTTCTCGCGGGGTCGCCCGCTGAACTGGGTTCTACAGTAAGACTTTCTCAACATCTTGCAATGATCAATTCCCTACTTAAATGGCCATGAAAGAAAGACAAACTTACATGTTATATATATATATATATATATATATATATATATATATATATATATATATATATATATATATATATATATATATTCTTCTCTGAGCAATGCATATCATGCATGCATATCAGGACTTCAGGCAACGGCGTGTTGTGTGTGTGTGTGTGTGTGTGTGTGTGTTACACACGTCGGTTACTGCAGCGGTGAGGTAGCGTGTTGTGTTGTTATAACATCGAGGGAGGCCCGCTCCTTCCTTCCGTTCCTACGCACAGAAAGTGATAATACAGGAGGAGGGGAGGGGAGGGGAGGGGAGAGAGATGATTGCCTGCCATTACTACCCCCCTTCCCCCTCCCCACCCCCCAATACATCCTATCCCCACTCAGTCTCCTTGAACAGCACGCGGGAGACACTCGGGGGGCGGGGCGGGGCGGGGCGGGGGGGGGGGGGGTAGTAGTGGGGGCAGCAGTATCTTTCATATCACAGGTAAGGTGATCACGGTGTGTGTGTGTGTGTGTGTGTGTGTGTGTGTGTGTGTGTGATTACCATTTTTCTTACGGGGGAAAGTTGGACGTGCGTGTTGTCTACTTTCCTACCCTTGTGTATACACACACACACACACACACACACATATATATATATATATATATATATATATATATATATATATATATATATATATATATATATACCCCAGCCTACGCCAGGTGTGCATATTATTTACCGACGATCTACGAGTGGAGGTAAAAATGAAACACGATACGTTCCCAAGTGCACTTTCGTGTAATGATCACATCATCATCATCATCAGGGGAAGGATACATTACATCAGTGGGGTGAGGGGTGGGAGGGGGAAGCGTGGACGAGGGGGAGGAAACTCTCCTAAATATAGCAAAACCAGCCAAGCGAAGACATCTTCACACACAACCCCCTCCTCTCTTCACAGGCTGAGCCGTGTGCTCCCGGCGCTACCTCGCTCGTGAGGGAGACACAAGGTGAATGGGGAGGGAGGGGGGGGGGGGAAGCACATGATCGCTAGTAAACCCGGAATACTGTGAAGGTTTAGAAAGTAAACACCATCTGTCGAAAATGGGGGAGGGGAGCTGGTCATACTGGGTCACAAGGTACAAACAAGGGGGTGTCTGTGAACGATGGTTGGGGCGGCAAGTGGCATGACACGAGGGAGGGGGGGGGGTGTGGTCGGCTGAGGAGGGAGGGGGGGAGGAGGGGGAGGGAGTGAAGAGGAACAAAAAATCATAAAGTTCAAAGCTGTATATTTTTTTTTTTTAGGGGGGAGGGGGCGGGGCGCTACTGATAATTCGTGGGCAATGCGGAAACATTCACAACACCAGCGTAAAAAAAAAAAGAAAAAACGGGAAAAAAAAGTAGGTTTCATTTATTTCCCCTCCTCCTCCTCCTCCCTCCTCGCGTCCACAGACCTGAGTTTCGGGGGCGTGTGCGTGTTCGTTGAGTGAGCCAGTCGTGATGACATGACTGAGGTGGGGTTATTGCTATCAGGTTCACGGCCTAATCTTCCTCGAGCGTTACAGATAATCTAATCGGGCATGACGTGTCTTATCTTCGTTATCAAGCGGTCGGGGGCTGAGAGGCGCGCTGGATCTTCGCTACACCACCACCCGCGGTTGTACCTCCGCGCCAGATGATGTGCGCGTGTAACACGAGTTCATCATCTTGAGGGTGGCGGGCGCTACGCGTTGCGGTCATGTGTGCGTATAACACGAGTTCATCATCTTGAGGGTGGCGGGCGATACGCGTTGCGGTCATGTGTGCGTATAACACGAGTTCATCATCTTGCAGGTGGCGGGCGCTACGCGTTGCGGTCCTGCCCTCTGGCAACACCACGTCGTACGCACTGACACACAGGGTTGATGTTCGAGTCCTTCCCCCCTGCATTAGGCGAAGCCTCCGATCGCGGTCAAAGGTCAAGTACTACGAAGACCATGACCTCAATAATACATAGAAAAAAAAAAATTAACAGGGGGGTAATCAGATGGCGAAAAGGAAGACAGAGGAGTAACGCGAGTTCCCAGAGCTAAACGGTACATGTTGGGAAAGGCGTGATGAGTCGGGGTGGGGGAAATAAAAGAGCTCCCAAGCCTTAGCGGCGTAAGGAAAGAAATAGAGATTGCAACTCCCCTTAAATACATTTATGTAAGACACTTGAATAACAATTAATTCCTCTTTCTAAAAGCGCACAGCAAGGAGCCAAACCACATACACTACTGACACGGGTGACGTACAAGAATAAGAGGGTCTGGTATTTGGTATATCTGGGCGAATCAGGGTTTAGATAACACACCTCGTTTTTTCTTCCTACAAGAAAAGAAAATGTGTAAAGGTCACTGACGCTGGTAGCCCACACCAAAGCTGCGCATATCGATTTGTAGTGGCATGTGACGAGAGGAGGAGGAGGAGGAGGAGGAGGAGGAGGAGGAGGAGCATGAGAAGGAGGAGGAGGAGGAGGAGGATGAGAAGGAGGAGGAGCGGGAAGAAGAGGAGGAGGAGGAGGAGGAGGAGGGTTTCCGTATGACAACATATCATTGTGTGGGTTGGGTAAGTCAACAGACAGGAGGATCAACGTGTCGTTAAGCCAAGATACATCAAAATGCGAGAGGCAGACGACACATCGGACGGTGTGTGTTCTAGTTGGCAACCACCACAGCCACGTCTCCCCCTGGCCCGTCTCTAGCACGGGGGGGGGGGGGGGGGGGGGCACGGCACGTCAGGGGTCAACCCGCTCAAGCCAACACTTATATCCCCTTCCCTTCTCTTTCCCTCGTCATCACCCACGCTCGCCTCGTCCAGCCTCACACAATTAAGGAGCTGGACCCTCCGAGGTGGGAAAAACAAACCCCTCTCGCTTTCCCCCCCTCACCTCTTTCCTCCTCCTCCTCCTCCTCCTCATGTGGCTACCTTTTAAAATGTGATAATACAGGAGTGGAGCACTTCCAGCATCCCGATGCTAGCGCCACCTCTTATCTTTACATGGCGTTTGTACGACAAGCTCGAGGAAGACGCCCCGCGCGCGCGCGGGGAAATAAACATCCCAACCCCACCCCTTCCTCTCCCTTTCCTCCGCCCGTCACACGGGACACAGATACAGAACTAATACCCGTAGAACAGAGAGAGAGAGAGAGAGAGAGAGAGAGAGAGAGAGAGAGAGAGAGAGAGAGAGAGAGAGAGGAGCAACACCGCGGCGAAGAGACTCTGGGAAGTCCTCAACCCGCGACTGAACAACTCGGTCAAGGGAGGATGAACGCTCCCTCCCCCCCCCTCACACACATAATACATCATCAAGGACCAACTGTTTAGAAAACTGGCAGTTTTACGGCCAGCCTCGGCCGCTCCAGGAAGCGCGGTCGGTGTTATAGTGGCCTTGAGGGCGACGGCGAAGCACAGGTGAGGGACAAGACCATCTGGGCGGCGACGACGCCCCTAGAGGGCTCTCTCTCTCTCTCTCTCTCTCTCTCTCTCTCTCTCTCTCTCTCTCTCTCTCTCTCTCTCTCTCTCTCCTTAACAAGCCTGCCCTTCGAGCACTTGTGACCTCCCTGCCTGGCGACTGACCCCAACCCCCCTCCCTCAACTTCCGACGAGGAGGGGGCAAACAGCCAATTGGACCACTTGTGCACGCGAGGGCACGATCGTTTGGAGCGAAACGGGTCAAGCAGCCTTTGCAACACGATGGTATACGACCCCTGGAGCACGGCGACGGCGTACGACCCTCGGGACAACGAGGACAGTACGACCCTCCAAGTGATCATGGCTTGGCCTTTTCTAAATGGCCTGATCCTCACGGGTCAGGTCAAAGGTCAGGCCATCTGGTTGGTCGTACCGTCGTACCACATGAGTGGACCTCAGTGTAACACTGTGCAACACTGATCACCGAAGCGCTGGTGATACAACACAATTGTTTACATACAAGAACACAATTGTTTACATACAAGAACACAATCGTTTACATACAAGAATACGGGTAATGACTGAATAGCCTCTGACCTCACTCTTAGAGGTCAGGTCAAAGGTAAGGGTCGTCATCCCGAAGGGGTCGTACCGCTGTGCTCGAGGATCGCACCGTCGCGTCGTGCTACGCCAGTCGTTCCGTCGTGCTACGCGGGTCGTTCCGTCGTGCTACGCGGGTCGTTCCGTCGTTCTAAGGGGTCGTTCCGTCGTGCTACGCTGGTCGTTCCGTCGTACTACTCGGGCAGTTCCGTCGTCCTACAGGGATCGCTCCGTCATGCCGGTCAAGGTGCGTACCGTCGCGCTCAAAGGTCGTACCGCGCCCTGCTTTCTAACAGTCGTATCGCCGTGGCGTAAGGGTCGTACCTTCGTCCTGAATGGGGTCGTACCGTCGTGGTGGGGGGGGGGGGGGTTCAGGATCGTGTGGCGTCGCGCTGGGGAGGCTAATCCAGCCGACGCAAAAGTTACGGAGCGAGACGATCCTATGGACTTTCTAACCACAGTTAACGACACACACGAGGGGGAGGGGGGAGGGGGGGGTGACGCCTTGCTGGTGGCTGGCTCCCTCCCTCTGGCCCACCACCCTCATGTAACACCACCACAACAACAACACCTCAACACTATCCTAGTATCTTCCACACACAAAACCTGGCCTTCAGCAAGTTCTGAACCACGAACTACATAATGGGGCAAAACTTATTCAACTTACTGTAATGCTGATGAGCTTAGAGAAATGCTGATAATTCTGAAGCAATGCTGATAAGCTTAGAGTAATGCTGATAAGTCTGAAGCAATGCTGATAAGCTTAGAGTAACGCTGATAAGCTTAGGGTAATGCTGAAAATTTTAGAGCAATGCTGATAAGTTTAGAGCAATGCTGATAAGTTTAGAGCAATGCTAAGCTTAGAGCAATACTGATAAGCTTTGTGCCACATAACAAGCTTACCATTTAAAAGAAGGCTCACATGACTGTTGTTAATGAAGTTAAATTCACACGTAATCTCAAAACAGTGGAGGGGAATTTAACATGAAACCCATCTTGATATATACATGTTCAAAGATAAGGTATATGTCCACTGGCTGTGAGACACCAGTTATCATCATTAACTAATGCTAAGTGAAATACGAGGTAGTGTCATCCATTCATAGTCGCTAGGATGTTAATCAGGGGAAATAAGACAATCCACGAGTATTTAATACCTCTGAGAGAGAGAGAGAGAGAGAGAGAGAGAGAGAGAGAGAGAGAGCGTATCAAAGAAACTCATTATAGCGGTGAGTAATGAAAAAAAATTATATAAAAAATGAAAATCGTGTGAGTGGAGTGCGAGGAGGAGGAGGAGGAGGAGGGAGGGAGCAGGTTAGAAAACCGGGGGGAGGTTGCCCGCGTCTGTATAAGGCGAACTGCTGTGGTCACACGCCCTCCCGGCTGCTTCACGGCAGATAACGGGCGGGCTAACCTCACACATCGTAAGTACCTAATGTCAAAATCGAATCATGTACGTGTTTACAATGATCAACTGGTGATTAACCATGATCGAACAACCTGAAAACTAATTCACACCCTCCCCCCCCCCCCTGTAATATTCACACGTCTCATACCCATCTCCTCCCTCACCTTGACCTTTGACCCCCCCCCCCCTCACAACTCCAACAGGCATACGCGAAGCAAGAAAACAAATATCTGTGATCAATTTCAAGCCGCTTACTTTATCCGTTACTTAATAAATAAAGATAAAAAAATAACAATGGAACGCCATAGTGTGTGTGTGTGTGTGTGTGTGTGTGTGTGTGTGTCTTTACCAGGCGCCTCTTGGCCTCCCTGAGCACGACAAGTAGTACGATCGTTACGCTGTGAACGGCGGGGGTGACCTCTGACCTCAAAGGTCAGGCTGAAAGAGGCAAGGTCACCACCCACGGGCTCAGGGTGTCTGGCACATGATCTGGTAAACGACGGGTGTAGAGACGCTCAATCATGAGAGAGAGAGAGAGAGAGAGAGAGAGAGAGAGAGAGAGAGAGAGAGAGAGAGAGAGAGAGAGAGAGCTCTAACTGAAATCTCAGGATAGGGCGCGCGCGCGCGCGTTCTCTACTTCACGCCCAGAAAGTACTTGTATTCAAAGCCTAGCCCAACACACACACACACACACACACACACATATATATATATATATATATATTATATATAATATATATATATATATATATATATATATATATATATATATATTTTGCTTTCTAGGTTACTATATATCTGAAAAAAAATGGTGGTGCGTCAGATGATGGTCATGTGTGTCCGTTACCAAACGACCCAATTATGCCATAAAATGGTCCCTCGCGGTGTTGACATATGGGCCAAATTTCCGAACACAAGCAACAAGAAGTGCTGCGTCACCAGACAATTCCTAAAAGCCTACATCGAACAAATCGTGTGTGTGTGTGTATATAATATAATATATATATAATCAGGGGAGTTTTATTACACGAAAGTGCACTTGGGAATTGTCGTGTTTTTTGTTTTCCCGTGGACTCAAATGAATAATATATATATATAAAAAATTACATATACGAATAAAGTTTTATGAACGCCCCCTCAAAGAACTACAAAGCCCACAGCCAGATCGACCCCGGGACCCCCCCCGTCAAGAGGCAGGGATGCTAACCGCTAGGCTAAGGGACTGTATAACAACAAAAACTAAATACTAAGCCCGGAATACCCTTCGTCTCACATATGAGCAACGGGTCTATCGTTGTTCCGAGAAAGACGAAGGGTTTTCGATTAGTAGTATTTCGAATAGTTATTTCCCTATTAACAGTTCCATAGCGTGGCGTTATATCCCTGCCCTTGCACAGGGGTCCCGGTTCGACCTTTGCTTTTAAAGGTTTGTATTGATAATATATAAAATTACTAAAATATATATTATATATAAATTTAAATATATAAATTTTGCCTTTTTAAAAATATGGGCAAATTTCCCCTCAAGAATGGAACTTTCATGATAATAATAATAATAGCCTTAATGATCAGATAGCATATAGATCATTATGGAATTTAGGGAGTACCGAAACATGCATGCAATTATGACTTCAACTGCACCACGGATAAAGGGTCAGTTTCACGCAGTACAGAATATTCAGCCGCATTCAATAAATAACAGGAAATTCTCGCTTTTGTTTTAATAGTACATTAAGATCACTTTTACCAGTTATTATGTTTCGTGTATGATGAAATACCATGAATATACAGTATGGATGTATCGAGTGTATTGTATTGTATTGTAAATTTCATATTTAAATTTTTCAACACAATCCCTGCAGCAAACAATGCATAGTTCCAACAAACAAGCAAACAGCACGAATTATACCTATGTAAGGGACATAAGGTTATGATAAACACGGCATAATTTTGAAAGAAAGAGGAGGAGAGAGAGAGAGAAGAGAGAGAGAGAGAGAGGGGAAAAGAAAAGGAAGAGTGAGAGAAAAAACAACAGTACGAAATTTTATCACCTCTAAGTCTTTTTACGACGAAAGGGGTTTTATAGTCGAAAGGATTAATCTATGGAAACGCGTCACAAGAAAAAAAAAATTGAAATGGGTTTTATCATCTCTACGCCTACAAACCCGAGAGGCTTTAAAACCCAAACCGCATGCGCCGCCAACTGACGGCTCAACGTCATTCACAAGTGTGGGATGGCTGGCGGGCGTAGGCTGGAAATACCCACACGAAATTATCCCCTCCATCACGATAGATTAAGGGTCAAGCTTGCATATCTACGACATGGATGGATGCTATGGAGGAGTAAAACAATTACATCCTTATTCGTATCGACAAGGTCGATTGAAAAACCCTGCTTTCCTGCCAGTAATAACAAGCATTATCGCTTATCTATATATACCGTAGAGGTTAATCTTCTTTTGGTGGTTTATTTTTAGGGTTGCGTTGGCGTGTCAGTGTTGCCAACTACCCCGGCCAGGCCACAAGCAGCTGGAGTTCCCCAAAGATAACGTCCAGACGTAAGAAAAACACAGAAATTAGTTATGTGTGGTGGGTTAATATTTTCATATCCTATCACTCACGACTACAATTATATTATTAATTACGAAGAATATCAAAGAAAAGGCGGTAAACTCGAAGCTATCCATGCGGGGGGCAAAAAGGGAACGCTGGGAGGGTAGACTTCGTAGTTTGACTTTTTAAAAAAAAAAAAAAAAAAAAAGATTTTTCATCAACACATTATTATCATTATAAATTTTAATACATCATTATCATCATCATCATACACTCCGGTCATTTAGAAACACTCCACCACAACCTTACAACAGTCATAACGACCTACCATCTCGTTGACCACAACAACCTCCCCCTCCCCAAAGGTGGTTGTAAGATACAAACTCAAGCATCACAAAAACAACATAGTTGTCAATCATTTTTGGTAAAAAAGCATCCCTATACAACAAAATTCATTCATTATTGGTATGTCACATCAGATAAAAAACAGTTTGTATCATTTTTGTTTTTGTCACAACAGTATACAACCAAAAAGTTGTCCCTTCATTAGGTTATGTCAGCACAGTATACAACTATGTTTGTCATTCATTATTGGTTAAGTCACATCAATACACCCAAAAGTTGTCATTTTGTATTGGGTTTTGTCAGCATCATATACAACATATTTGTCATTCGTTTTTGGTTAATCAAACCAGTATACAACATATGTTGTCATTCGTTATTGGTTATGTCAGCATCAGTATACAACATATGTTGTCATTCATTATTGGTTATGTCAGCATCAGTATACAACATATGTTGTCATTCGTTATTTATGTCAGAATCAGTATACAACATATGTTGTCATTCATTATTGTTATGGGCAGCAAAATATACAACATATGTGTCCCTTCGTTATTGGTTTTTGTCGCATCAGTATACAACATATGTTCATCGTTATTGGTATGTCACCCTCATATACAACATATTTGTCATTCATATTGGGTTTTTCACATCAGTAAACAAACATAGTTTTTTCATTCATTAAAAGTTATTCAGCACATATACAACTTTGTTGTCATTCATAGGGTTTTTCCACATCATAACAACATATTGTCTT